>NW_027514505.1:178516-216688 GCF_048772815.1 Callospermophilus lateralis | reverse complement strand
TTCATCTTTCTATACAGGAGAGAACAGAGGGAAACATAAATATAAAAACTGCTACTGTAGACGAACGCTTCAACCTCGAAGAACAAAATTTGGTGAGCCAAGTGGGATTTGTGTACTGATCATTACCACGAAGTATCAACAAGATTGCGTGAAAAAATATTTGCTGGTATTTCGGAAACTCGTTATTTCGTAGAAGCTTGGCAACCCCTCTCAATGAAAGTGCTTTCCACAGTCTGTGCCTAGGGCTACTTGAAGAGGAAACAAACCATAGAGACAAAACTGAGAACTCCTTTATTTTGTCAAGTTTCAAAGAGCTACTACAAACCATGTTGGATTTAGAGTTCCAAATTCATCTATGTATATAGGAGAGAACAGAGAGAAACCTAAATATAAAAACTGCTACTGTAGACGAACGCTTCAACCTAGAAGAACAAAATTTTTGAGCCAAGTGAGATTTGTGTACTGATCATTACCACCAAGTATCAACAAGATTGCGTGAAAAAATATTTGCTGGTATTTCGGAAACTCGTTATTTCTTAGAAGCTTGGTAACCCATCTCAATGAAAGTGCTTTCCACAGTCTGTGCCTAGGGCTACTTGAAGAGGAAACAAACCATAGAGACAAAACTGAGAAATCCTTTATTTTGTCAAGTTTCAAAGAGCTACTACAAACCATGTTGGATTTAGAGTTCCAAATTCATCTATCTATATATGAGAGAAGAGAGTGAAACCTAAATATAAAAACTGCTACTGTAGACGAACGCTTCAACCTAGAAGAAGAAAATTTGGTGAGCCAAGTGGGATTTGTGTACTGATCATTACCACCAAGAATCATCAAGATAGGGTGAAAAAATATTTGCTGGTATTTCGGAAACTCGTGATTTCTAAGAAGCTTGGCAACCCTCTCAATGAAAGTGCTTTTCCACAGTCTGTGCCTAGGGCTACTTCAAGAGGAAACAAACCATAGCGACAAAACTGAGAACTCCTTTATTTTGTCATGTTTCAAAGAGCTACTACAAACCATGTTGGACTTAGAGTTCCAAATTCATCTTTCTATATAGGAGAGAACAGAGGGAAACCTAAATATAAAAACTGCTACTGTAGACGAACGCTTCAACCTAGAAGAACAAAATTTGGTGAGCCAAGTGGGATTTGTGTACTGATCATTACCAACAAGTATCATCAAGATTGGGTGAAAAAATATTTGCTGGCATTTCGGAAACTCGTGATTTCTTAGAAGCTTGGGAACCCCTCTCAATGAAAGTGCTTTTCCACAGTCTGTGCCTAGGGCTACTTGAAGAGGAAACAAACCATAGCGACAAAACTGAGAACTCCTTTATTTTGTCAAGTTTCAAAGAGCTACTACAAACCATGTTGGATTTAGAGTTCCAAATTCATCTTTCTATATAGGAGAGAACAGAGGGAAACCTAAGTATAAAAACTGCTACTGCAGACGAACGCTTCAACCTAGAAGAACAAAATTTGGTGAGCCAAGTGGGATTTGTGTACTGATCATTAGCACCAAGTATCATCAAGATTGGGTGAAAAAATATTTGCTGGTATTTCGGAAACTCGTTATTTCGTAGAAGCTTGGCAACCCCTCTCAATGAAAGTGCTTTCCACAGTCTGTGCCTAGGGCTACTTGAAGAGGAAACAAACCATAGAGACAAAACTGAGAACTCCTTTATTTTGTCAAGTTTCAAAGAGCTACTACAAACCATGTTCGATTTAGAGTTCCAAATTCATCTATCTATATAGGAGAGAACAGAGAGAAACCTAAATATAAAAACTGCTACTGTAGATGAACGCTTCAACCTAGAAGAACAAAATTGGTGAGCCAAGTGGGATTTGTGTACTGATCATTACCACCAAGTATCAACAAGATTGTGTGAAAAAATATTTGGTGGCATTTCGGAAACTCGTTATTTCGTAGAAGCTTGGCAACCCCTCTCAATGAAAGTGCTTTCCACAGTCTGTGCCTAGGTCTACTTGAAGAGGAAACAAACCATAGAGACAAAACTGAGATCTCCTTTATTTTGTCAAGTTTCAAAGAGCTACTACAAACCATGTTGGATTTAGAGTTCCAAATTCATCTATCTATATAGGAGAGAACAGAGAGAAACCTAAATATAAAAACTGCTATTGTAGACGAACGCTTCAACCTAGAAGAACAAAATTGGAGAGCCAAGTGGGATTTGTGTATTGATCATTACCACCAAGTATCAACAAGATTGTGTGAAAAAATATTTGCTGGTATTTCGGAAACTCGTTATTTCTTAGAAGCTTGGCAACCCATCTCAATGAAAGTGCTTTTCCACAGTCTGTGCCTAGGGCTACTTGAAGAGGAAACAAACCAAAGAGACAAATCTGAGAACTCCTTTATTTTGTCAAGTTTCAAAGAGCTACTACAAACCATGTTGGATTTAGAGTTCCAAATTCATCTATCTATATATGAGAGAACAGAGTGAAACCTAAATATAAAAACTGCTACTGTAGACGAACGCTTCAACCTAGAAGAAGAAAATTTGGTGAGCCAAGTGGGATTTGTGTACTGATCATTACCACCAAGTATCATCAAGATTGGGTGAAAAAATATTTGCTGGTATTTCGGAAACTCGTTATTTCTTAGAAGCTTGGCAACCCCTCTCAATGAAAGTGCTTTTCCACAGTCTGTGCCTAGGGCTACTTGAAGAGCAAACAAACCAAAGAGACAAATCTGAGAACTCCTTTATTTTGTCAAGTTTCAAAGAGCTACTACAAACCATGTTGGATTTAGAGTTCCAAATTCATCTATCTATATAGGAGAGAACAGAGAGAAACCTAAATATAAAAACTGTACTGTAGACGAACGCTTCAACCTAGAAGAACAAAATTTGGTGAGCCAAGTGGGATTTGTGTACTGATCATTACCACCAAGTATCAACAAGATTGTGTGAAAAAATATTTGCTGGTAATTCGGAAACTCGTTATTTCTTAGAAGCTTGGGAACCCCTCTCAATGAAAGTGCTTTTCCACAGTCTGTGCCTAGGGCTACTTGAAGAGGAAACAAACCATAGCGACAAAACTGAGAACTCCTTTATTTTGTCAAGTTTCAAAGAGCTACTACAAACCATGTTGGACTTAGAGTCCTAAATTCATCTTTCTATATAGGAGAGAACAGAGGGAAACCTAAATATCAAAACTGCTACTGTAGACGAACGCTTCAACCTAGAAGAACAAAATTTTGTGAGCCAAGTGGGATTTGTGTACTGATCATTAACACCAAGTATCATCAAGATTGGGTGAAAAAATATTTGCTGGCATTTCGGAAACTCGTGATTTCTTAGAAGCTTGGGAACCCCTCTCAATGAAAGTGCTTTTCCACAGTCTGAGCCTAGGGCTACTTGAAGAGGAAACAAACCATAGCGACAAAACTGAGAACTCCTTTATTTTGTCAAGTTTCAAAGAGCTACTACAAACCATGTTCGATTTAGAGTTCCAAATTCATCTATCTATATAGGAGAGAACAGAGAGAAACCTAAATATAAAAACTGCTACTGTAGACGAACGCTTCAACCTAGAAGAACAAAATTTTGTGAGCCAAGTGGGATTTGTGTACTGATCATTACCACCAAGTATCAACAAGATTGTGTGAAAAAATATTTGCTGGTATTTCGGAAACTCGTTATTTCGTAGAAGCTTGGCAACCCCTCTCAATGAAAGTGCTTTCCACAGTCTGTGCCTAGGGCTACTTGAAGAG
Source organism: Callospermophilus lateralis (assembly GCF_048772815.1). Lineage (NCBI taxonomy): Eukaryota > Metazoa > Chordata > Mammalia > Rodentia > Sciuridae > Callospermophilus > Callospermophilus lateralis. The sequence continues at coordinate 212,950 of NW_027514505.1, read as the reverse complement.
GAAACAAACCATAGAGACAAAACTGAGAACTCCTTTATTATGTCAAGTTTCAAAGAGCTACTACAAACCACGTTGGATTTAGAGTTCCAAATTCATCTATCTATATAGGAGAGAACAGAGATAAACCTAAATATAAAAACTGCTAGTGTAGACGAACGCTTCAACCTAGAAGAACAAAATTGGAGAGCCAAGTGGGATTTGTGTACTGATCATTACCACCAAGTATCAACAAGATTGTGTGAAAAAATATTTGCTGGTATTTCGGAAACTCGTTATTTCTTAGAAGCTTGGCAACCCCTCTCAATGAAAGTGCTTTTGCACAGTCTGTGCCTAGGGCTACTTGAAGAGGAAACAAACCATAGCGACAAAACTGAGAACTCCTTTATTTTGTCAAGTTTCAAAGAGCTACTACAAACCATGTTGGACTTAGAGTCCTAAATTCATCTTTCTATATAGGAGAGAACAGAGGGAAACCTAAATATCAAAACTGATACTGTAGACGAACGCTTCAACCTAGAAGAACAAAATTTGGTGAGCCAAGTGGGATTTGTGTACTGATCATTACCACCAAGTATCATCAAGATTGGGTGAAAAAATATTTGCTGGCATTTCGGAAACTCGTGATTTCTTAGAAGCTTGGGAACCCCTCTCAATGAAAGTGCTTTTCCACAGTCTGAGCCTAGGGCTACTTGAAGAGGAAACAAACCATAGCGACAAAACTGAGAACTCCTTTATTTTGTCAAGTTTCAAAGAGCTACTACAAACCATGTTGGATTTAGAGTTCCAAATTCATCTTTCTATATAGGAGAGAACAGAGGGAAACCTAAATATAAAAACTGCTACTGCAGACGAACGCTTCAACCTAGAAGAACAAAATTTGGTGAGCCAAGTGGGATTTGTGTACTGATCATTAGCACCAAGTATCATCAAGATTGGGTGAAAAAATATTTGCTGGTATTTCGGAAACTCGTTATTTCGTAGAAGCTTGGCAACCCCTCATAATGAAAGTGCTTTCCACAGTCTGTGCCTAGGGCTACTTGAAGAGGAAACAAACCATAGAGACAAAACTGAGAACTCCTTTATTTTGTCAAGTTTCAAAGAGCTACTACAAACCATGTTCGATTTAGAGTTCCAAATTCATCTATCTATATAGGAGAGAACAGAGAGAAACCTAAATATAAAAACTGCTACTGTAGACGAACGCTTCAACCTAGAAGAACAAAATTGGAGAGCCAAGTGGGATTTGTGTACTGATCAATACCACCAAGTATCAACAAGATTGTGTGAAAAAATATTTGCTGGTATTTCGGAAACTCGTTATTTCTTAGAAGCTTGGCAACCCATCTCAATGAAAGTGCTTTTCCACAGTCTGTGCCTAGGGCTACTTGAAGAGGAAACAAACCAAAGAGACAAATCTGAGAACTTCTTTATTTTGTCAAGTTTCAAAGAGCTACTACAAACCATGTTGGATTTAGAGTTCCAAATTCATCTATCTATATAGGAGAGAACAGAGAGAAACCTAAATATAAAAACTGCTACTGTAGACGAACGCTTCAACCTAGAAGAACAAAATTTGGTGAGCCAAGTGGGATTTGTGTACTGATCATTACCACCAAGTATCAACAAGATTGTGTGAAAAATATTTGCTTGTATTTCGGAAACTCGTTATTTCTTAGAAGCTTGGCAACCCATCTCAATGAAAGTGCTTTCCACAGTCTGTGCCTAGGGCTACTTGAAGAGGAAACAAACAATAGAGACAAAACTGAGAAATCCTTTATTTTGTCAAGTTTCAAAGAGCTACTACAAACCATGTTGGATTTAGAGTTCCAAATTCATCTATCTATATATGAGAGAACAGAGTGAAACCTAAATATAAAAACTGCAACTGTAGACGAACGCTTCAACCTAGAAGAAGAAAATTTGGTGAGCCAAGTGGGATTTGTGTACTGATCATTACCACCAAGTATCATCAAGATTGGGTGAAAAAATATTTGCTGGTATTTCGGAAACTCGTTATTTCTTAGAAGCTTGGCAACCCCTCTCAATGAAAGTGCTTTTCCACAGTCTGTGCCTAGGGCTACCTGAAGAGCAAACAAACCAAAGAGACAAATCTGAGAACTCCTTTATTTTGTCAAGTTTCAAAGAGCTACTACAAACCATGTTGGATTTAGAGTTCCAAATTCATCTATCTATATAGGAGAGAACAGAGAGAAACCTAAATATAAAAACTGTACTGTAGACGAACGCTTCAACCTAGAAGAACAAAATTTGGTGAGCCAAGTGGGATTTGTGTACTGATCATTACCACCAAGTATCAACAAGATTGTGTGAAAAAATATTTGCTGGTATTTTGGAAACTCGTTATTTCTTAGAAGCTTGGCAACCCCTCTCAATGAAAGTGCTTTTGCACAGTCTGTGCCTAGGGCTACTTCAAGAGGAAACAAACCATAGCGACAAAACTGAGAACTCCTTTATTTTGTCATGTTTCAAAGAGCTACTACAAACCATGTTGGACTTAGAGTTCCAAATTCATCTTTCTATATAGGAGAGAACAGAGGGAAACCTAAATATAAAAACTGCTACTGTAGACGAACGCTTCAACCTAGAAGAACAAAATTTGGTGAGCCAAGTGGGATTTGTGTACTGATCATTATCAACAAGTATCATCAAGATTGGGTGAAAAAATATTTGCTGGCATTTCGGAAACTCGTGATTTCTTAGAAGCTTAGGAACCCCTCTCAATGAAAGTGCTTTTCCACAGTCTGTGCCTAGGGCTACTTGAAGAGGAAACAAACCATAGCGACAAAACTGAGAACTCCTTTATTTTGTCAAGTTTCAAAGAGCTACTACAAACCATGTTGGATTTAGAGTTCCAAATTCATCTTTCTATATAGGAGAGAACAGAGGGAAACCTAAGTATAAAAACTGCTACTGCAGACGAACGCTTCAACCTAGAAGAACAAAATTTGGTGAGCCAAGTGGGATTTGTGTACTGATCATTAGCACCAAGTATCATCAAGATTGGGTGAAAAAATATTTGCTGGTATTTCGGAAACTCGTTATTTCGTAGAAGCTTGGCAACCCCTCTCAATGAAAGTGCTTTCCACAGTCTGTGCCTAGGGCTACTTGAAGAGGAAACAAACCATAGAGACAAAACTGAGAACTCCTTTATTTTGTCAAGTTTCAAAGAGCTACTACAAACCATTTTCGATTTAGAGTTCCAAATTCATCTATCTATATAGGAGAGAACAGAGAGAAACCTAAATATAAAAACTGCTACTGTAGATGAACGCTTCAACCTAGAAGAACAAAATTGGTGAGCCAAGTGGGATTTGTGTACTGATCATTACCACCAAGTATCAACAAGATTGTGTGAAAAAATATTTGGTGGTATTTCGGAAACTCGTTATTTCGTAGAAGCTTGGCAACCCCTCTCAATGAAAGTGCTTTCCACAGTCTGTGCCTAGGGCTACTTGAAGAGGAAACAAACCATAGAGACAAAACTGAGATCTCCTTTATTTTGTCAAGTTTCAAAGAGCTACTACAAACCATGTTGGATTTAGAGTTCCAAATTCATCTATCTATATAGGAGAGAACAGAGAGAAACCTAAATATAAAAACTGCTATTGTAGACGAACGCTTCAACCTAGAAGAACAAAATTGGAGAGCCAAGTGGGATTTGTGTATTGATCATTACCACCAAGTATCAACAAGATTGTGTGAAAAAATATTTGCTGGTATTTCGGAAACTCGTTATTTCTTAGAAGCTTGGCAACCCATCTCAATGAAAGTGCTTTCCACAGTCTGTGCCTAGGGCTACTTGAAGAGGAAACAAACAATAGAGACAAAACTGAGAAATCCTTTATTTTGTCAAGTTTCAAAGAGCTACTACAAACCATGTTGGATTTAGAGTTCCAAATTCATCTATCTATATATGAGAGAACAGAGTGAAACCTAAATATAAAAACTGCTACTGTAGACGAACGCTTCAACCTAGAAGAAGAAAATTTGGTTAGCCAAGTGGGATTTGTGTACTGATCATTACCACCAAGTATCATCAAGATTGGGTGAAAAAATATTTGCTGGTATTTCGGAAACTCGTTATTTCTTAGAAGCTTGGCAACCCCTCTCAATGAAAGTGCTTTTCCACAGTCTGTGCCTAGGGCTACCTGAAGAGCAAACAAACCAAAGAGACAAATCTGAGAACTCCTTTATTTTGTCAAGTTTCAAAGAGCTACTACAAACCATGTTGGATTTAGAGTTCCAAATTCATCTATCTATATAGGAGAGAACAGAGAGAAACCTAAATATAAAAACTGTACTGTAGACGAACGCTTCAACCTAGAAGAACAAAATTTGGTGAGCCAAGTGGGATTTGTGTACTGATCATTACCACCAAGTATCAACAAGATTGTGTGAAAAAATATTTGCTGGTATTTTGGAAACTCGTTATTTCTTAGAAGCTTGGCAACCCCTCTCAATGAAAGTGCTTTTGCACAGTCTGTGCCTAGGGCTACTTCAAGAGGAAACAAACCATAGCGACAAAACTGAGAACTCCTTTATTTTGTCATGTTTCAAAGAGCTACTACAAACCATGTTGGACTTAGAGTTCCAAATTCATCTTTCTATATAGGAGAGAACAGAGGGAAACCTAAATATAAAAACTGCTACTGTAGACGAACGCTTCAACCTAGAAGAACAAAATTTGGTGAGCCAAGTGGGATTTGTGTACTGATCATTACCAACAAGTATCATCAAGATTGGGTGAAAAAATATTTGCTGGCATTTCGGAAACTCGTGATTTCTTAGAAGCTTGGGAACCCCTCTCAATGAAAGTGCTTTTCCACAGTCTGTGCCTAGGGCTACTTGAAGAGGAAACAAACCATAGCGACAAAACTGAGAACTCCTTTATTTTGTCAAGTTTCAAAGAGCTACTACAAACCATGTTGGATTTAGAGTTCCAAATTCATCTTTCTATATAGGAGAGAACAGAGGGAAACCTAAGTATAAAAACTGCTACTGCAGACGAACGCTTCAACCTAGAAGAACAAAATTTGGTGAGCCAAGTGGGATTTGTGTACTGATCATTAGCACCAAGTATCATCAAGATTGGGTGAAAAAATATTTGCTGGTATTTCGGAAACTCGTTATTTCGTAGAAGCTTGGCAACCCCTCTCAATGAAAGTGCTTTCCACAGTCTGTGCCTAGGGCTACTTGAAGAGGAAACAAACCATAGAGACAAAACTGACAACTCCTTTATTTTGTCAAGTTTCAAAGAGCTACTACAAACCATGTTCGATTTAGAGTTCCAAATTCATCTATCTATATAGGAGAGAACAGAGAGAAACCTAAATATAAAAACTGCTACTGTAGATGAACGCTTCAACCTAGAAGAACAAAATTGGTGAGCCAAGTGGGATTTGTGTACTGATCATTACCACCAAGTATCAACAAGATTGTGTGAAAAAATATTTGGTGGTATTTCGGAAACTCGTTATTTCGTAGAAGCTTGGCAACCCCTCTCAATGAAAGTGCTTTCCACAGTCTGTGCCTAGGGCTACTTGAAGAGGAAACAAACCATAGAGACAAAACTGAGATCTCCTTTATTTTGTCAAGTTTCAAAGAGCTACTACAAACCATGTTGGATTTAGAGTTCCAAATTCATCTATCTATATAGGAGAGAACAGAGAGAAACCTAAATATAAAAACTGCTATTGTAGACGAACGCTTCAACCTAGAAGAACAAAATTGGAGAGCCAAGTGGGATTTGTGTATTGATCATTACCACCAAGTATCAACAAGATTGTGTGAAAAAATATTTGCTGGTATTTCGGAAACTCGTTATTTCTTAGAAGCTTGGCAACCCATCTCAATAAAAGTGCTTTTCCACAGTCTGTGCCTAGGGCTACTTGAAGAGGAAACAAACCAAAGAGACAAATCTGAGAACTCCTTTATTTTGTCAAGTTTCAAAGAGCTACTACAAACCATGTTGGATTTAGAGTTCCAAATTCATCTATCTATATATGAGAGAACAGAGTGAAACCTAAATATAAAAACTGCTACTGTAGACGAACGCTTCAACCTAGAAGAAGAAAATTTGGTGAGCCAAGTGGGATTTGTGTACTGATCATTACCACCAAGTATCATCAAGATTGGGTGAAAAAATATTTGCTGGTATTTCGGAAACTCGTTATTTCTTAGAAGCTTGGCAACCCCTCTCAATGAAAGTGCTTTTCCACAGTCTGTGCCTAGGGCTACTTGAAGAGCAAACAAACCAAAGAGACAAATCTGAGAACTCCTTTATTTTGTCAAGTTTCAAAGAGCTACTACAAACCATGTTGGATTTAGAGTTCCAAATTCATCTATCTATATAGGAGAGAACAGAGAGAAACCTAAATATAAAAACTGTACTGTAGACGAACGCTTCAACCTAGAAGAACAAAATTTGGTGAGCCAAGTGGGATTTGTGTACTGATCATTACCACCAAGTATCAACAAGATTGTGTGAAAAAATATTTGCTGGTAATTCGGAAACTCGTTATTTCTTAGAAGCTTGGGAACCCCTCTCAATGAAAGTGCTTTTCCACAGTCTGTGCCTAGGGCTACTTGAAGAGGAAACAAACCATAGCGACAAAACTGAGAACTCCTTTATTTTGTCAAGTTTCAAAGAGCTACTACAAACCATGTTGGACTTAGAGTCCTAAATTCATCTTTCTATATAGGAGAGAACAGAGGGAAACCTAAATATCAAAACTGCTACTGTAGACGAACGCTTCAACCTAGAAGAACAAAATTTGGTGAGCCAAGTGGGATTTGTGTACTGATCATTACCACCAAGTATCATCAAGATTGGGTGAAAAAATATTTGCTGGCATTTCGGAAACTCGTGATTTCTTAGAAGCTTGGGAACCCCTCTCAATGAAAGTGCTTTTCCACAGTCTGAGCCTAGGGCTACTTGAAGAGGAAACAAACCATAGCGACAAAACTGAGAACTCCTTTATTTTGTCAAGTTTCAAAGAGCTACTACAAACCATGTTGGATTTAGAGTTCCAAATTCATCTTTCTATATAGGAGAGAACAGAGGGAAACCTAAATATAAAAACTGCTACTGCAGACGAACGCTTCAACCTAGAAGAACAAAATTTGGTGAGCCAAGTGGGATTTGTGTACTGATCATTAGCACCAAGTATCATCAAGATTGGGTGAAAAAATATTTGCTGGTATTTCGGAAACTCGTTATTTCGTAGAAGCTTGGCAACCCCTCATAATGAAAGTGCTTTCCACAGTCTGTGCCTAGGGCTACTTGAAGAGGAAACAAACCATAGAGACAAAACTGAGAACTCCTTTATTTTGTCAAGTTTCAAAGAGCTACTACAAACCATGTTCGATTTAGAGTTCCAAATTCATCTATCTATATAGGAGAGAACAGAGAGAAACCTAAATATAAAAACTGCTACTGTAGACGAACGCTTCAACCTAGAAGAACAAAATTGGAGAGCCAAGTGGGATTTGTGTACTGATCATTACCACCAAGTATCAACAAGATTGTGTGAAAAAATATTTGCTGGTATTTCGGAAACTCGTTATTTCTTAGAAGCTTGGCAACCCATCTCAATGAAAGTGCTTTTCCACAGTCTGTGCCTAGGGCTACTTGAAGAGGAAACAAACCAAAGAGACAAATCTGAGAACTTCTTTATTTTGTCAAGTTTCAAAGAGCTACTACAAACCATGTTGGATTTAGAGTTCCAAATTCATCTATCTATATAGGAGAGAACAGAGAGAAACCTAAATATAAAAACTGCTACTGTAGACGAACGCTTCAACCTAGAAGAACAAAATTTGGTGAGCCAAGTGGGATTTGTGTACTGATCATTACCACCAAGTATCAACAAGATTGTGTGAAAAATATTTGCTTGTATTTCGGAAACTCGTTATTTCTTAGAAGCTTGGCAACCCATCTCAATGAAAGTGCTTTCCAAGGTCTGTGCCTAGGGCTACTTGAAGAGGAAACAAACAATAGAGACAAAACTGAGAAATCCTTTATTTTGTCAAGTTTCAAAGAGCTACTACAAACCATGTTGGATTTAGAGTTCCAAATTCATCTATCTATATATGAGAGAACAGAGTGAAACCTAAATATAAAAACTGCTACTGTAGACGAACGCTTCAACCTAGAAGAAGAAAATTTGGTGAGCCAAGTGGGATTTGTGTACTGATCATTACCACCAAGTATCATCAAGATTGGGTGAAAAAATATTTGCTGGTATTTCGGAAACTCGTTATTTCTTAGAAGCTTGGCAACCCCTCTCAATGAAAGTGCTTTTCCACAGTCTGTGCCTAGGGCTACCTGAAGAGCAAACAAACCAAAGAGACAAATCTGAGAACTCCTTTATTTTGTCAAGTTTCAAAGAGCTACTACAAACCATGTTGGATTTAGAGTTCCAAATTCATCTATCTATATAGGAGAGAACAGAGAGAAACCTAAATATAAAAACTGTACTGTAGACGAACGCTTCAACCTAGAAGAACAAAATTTGGTGAGCCAAGTGGGATTTGTGTACTGATCATTACCACCAAGTATCAACAAGATTGTGTGAAAAAATATTTGCTGGTATTTTGGAAACTCGTTATTTCTTAGAAGCTTGGCAACCCCTCTCAATGAAAGTGCTTTTGCACAGTCTGTGCCTAGGGCTACTTGAAGAGGAAACAAACCATAGCGACAAAACTGAGAACTCCTTTATTTTGTCAAGTTTCAAAGAGCTACTACAAACCATGTTGGACTTAGAGTCCTAAATTCATCTTTCTATATAGGAGAGAACAGAGGGAAACCTAAATATCAAAACTGCTACTGTAGACGAACGCTTCAACCTAGAAGAACAAAATTTGGTGAGCCAAGTGGGATTTGTGTACTGATCATTAGCACCAAGTATCATCAAGATTGGGTGAAAAAATATTTGCTGGCATTTCGGAAACTCGTGATTTCTTAGAAGCTTGGGAACCCCTCTCAATGAAATTGCTTTTCCACAGTCTGAGCCTAGGGCTACTTGAAGAGGAAACAAACCATAGCGAAAAAACTGAGAACTTCTTTATTTTGTCAAGTTTCAAAGAGCTACTACAAACCATGTTGGATTTAGAGTTCCAAATTCATCTTTCTATATAGGAGAGAACAGAGGGAAACCTAAATATAAAAACTGCTACTGCAGACGAACGCTTCAACCTAGAAGAACAAAATTTGGTGAGCCAAGTGGGATTTGAGTACTGATCATTAGCACCAAGTATCATCAAGATTGGGTGAAAAAATAATTGCTGGTATTTCGGAAACTCGTTATTTCGTAGAAGCTTGGCAACCCCTCTCAATGAAAGTGCTTTCCACAGTCTGTGCCTAGGGCTACTTGAAGAGGAAACAAACCATAGAGACAAAACTGAGAACTCCTTTATTTTGTCAAGTTTCAAAGAGCTACTACAAACCATGTTCGATTTAGAGTTCCAAATTCATCTATCTATATAGGAGAGAACAGAGGGAAACCTAAATATAAAAACTGCTACTGTAGACGAACGCTTCAACCTAGAAGAACAAAATTGGAGAGCCAAGTGGGATTTGTGTACTGATCATTACCACCAAGTATCAACAAGATTGTGTGAAAAAATATTTGCTGGTTTTTCGGAAACTCGTTATTTCTTAGAAGCTTGGCAACCCATCTCAATGAAAGTGCTTTTCCACAGTCTGTGCCTAGGGCTACTTGAAGAGGAAACAAACCAAAGAGACAAATCTGAGAACTCCTTTATTTTGTCAAGTTTCAAAGAGCTACTACAAACCATGTTGGATTTAGAGTTCCAAATTCATCTATCTATATAGGAGAGAACAGAGAGAAACCTAAATATAAAAACTGCTACTGTAGACGAACGCTTCAAACTAGAAGAACAAAATTTGGTGAGCCAAGAGGGATTTGTGTACTGATCATTACCACCAAGTATCAACAAGATTGTGTGAAAAATATTTGCTGGTATTTCGGAAACTCATTATTTCTTAGAAGCTTGGCAACCCATCTCAATGAAAGTGCTTTCCACAGTCTGTGCCTAGGGCTACTTGAAGAGGAAACAAACCATAGAGACAAAACTGAGAAATCCTTTATTTTGTCAAGTTTCAAAGAGCTACTACAAACCATGTTGGATTTAGAGTTCCAAATTCATCTATCTATATATGAGAGAACAGAGTGAAACCTAAATATAAAAACTGCTACTGTAGACGAACGCTTCAACCTAGAAGAAGAAAATTTGGTGAGCCAAGTGGGATTTGTGTACTGATCATTACCACCAAGTATCATCAAGATTGGGTGAAAAAATATTTGCTGGTATTTCGGAAACTCGTTATTTCTTAGAAGCTTGGCAACCCCTCTCAATGAAAGTGCTTTTCCACAGTCTGTGCCTAGGGCTACTTGAAGAGCAAACAAACCAAAGAGACAAAACTGAGAACTCCTTTATTTTGTCAAGTTTCAAAGAGCTACTACAAACCATGTTTGATTTAGAGTTCCAAATTCATCTATCTATATAGGAGAGAACAGAGAGAAACCTAAATATAAAAACTGTACTGTAGACGAACGCTTCAACCTAGAAGAACAAAATTTGGTGAGCCAAGTGGGATTTGTGTACTGATCATTACCACCAAGTATCAACAAGATTGTGTGAAAAAATATTTGCTGGTATTTCGGAAACTCGTTATTTCTTAGAAGCTTGGGAACCCCGCTCAATGAAAGTGCTTTTCCACAGTCTGTGCCTAGGGCTACTAGAAGAGGAAACAAACCATAGCGACAAAACTGAGAACTCCTTTATTTTGTCAAGTTTCAAAGAGCTACTACAAACCATGTTGGATTTAGAGTTCCAAATTCATCTTTCTATATAGGAGAGAACAGAGGGAAACCTAAATATAAAAACTGCTACTGCAGACGAACGCTTCAACCTAGAAGAACAAAATTTGGTGAGCCAAGTGGGATTTGTGTACTGATCATTAGCACCAAGTATCATCAAGATTGGGTGAAAAAATATTTGCTGGTATTTCGGAAACTCGTTATTTCGTAGAAGCTTGGCAACCCCTCTCAATGAAAGTGCTTTCCACAGTCTGTGCCTAGGGCTACTTGAAGAGGAAACAAACCATAGAGACAAAACTGAGAACTCCTTTATTTTGTCAAGTTTCAAAGAGCTACTACAAACCACGTTGGATTTAGAGTTCCAAATTCATCTATCTATATAGGAGAGAACAGAGATAAACCTAAATATAAAAACTGCTAGTGTAGACGAACGCTTCAACCTAGAAGAACAAAATTGGAGAGCCAAGTGGGATTTGTGTACTGATCATTACCACCAAGTATCAACAAGATTGTGTGAAAAAATATTTGCTGGTATTTCGGAAACTCGTTATTTCTTAGAAGCTTGGCAACCCCTCTCAATGAAAGTGCTTTTGCACAGTCTGTGCCTAGGGCTACTTGAAGAGGAAACAAACCATAGCGACAAAACTGAGAACTCCTTTATTTTGTCAAGTTTCAAAGAGCTACTACAAACCATGTTGGACTTAGAGTCCTAAATTCATCTTTCTATATAGGAGAGAACAGAGGGAAACCTAAATATCAAAACTGCTACTGTAGACGAACGCTTCAACCTAGAAGAACAAAATTTGGTGAGCCAAGTGGGATTTGTGTACTGATCATTACCACCAAGTATCATCAAGATTGGGTGAAAAAATATTTGCTGGCATTTCGGAAACTCGTGATTTCTTAGAAGCTTGGGAACCCCTCTCAATGAAAGTGCTTTTCCACAGTCTGAGCCTAGGGCTACTTGAAGAGGAAACAAACCATAGCGACAAAACTGAGAACTCCTTTATTTTGTCAAGTTTCAAAGAGCTACTACAAACCATGTTGGATTTAGAGTTCCAAATTCATCTTTCTATATAGGAGAGAACAGAGGGAAACCTAAATATAAAAACTGCTACTGCAGACGAACGCTTCAACCTAGAAGAACAAAATTTGGTGAGCCAAGTGGGATTTGTGTACTGATCATTAGCACCAAGTATCATCAAGATTGGGTGAAAAAATATTTGCTGGTATTTCGGAAACTCGTTATTTCGTAGAAGCTTGGCAACCCCTCATAATGAAAGTGCTTTCCACAGTCTGTGCCTAGGGCTACTTGAAGAGGAAACAAACCATAGAGACAAAACTGAGAACTCCTTTATTTTGTCAAGTTTCAAAGAGCTACTACAAACCATGTTCGATTTAGAGTTCCAAATTCATCTATCTATATAGGAGAGAACAGAGAGAAACCTAAATATAAAAACTGCTACTGTAGACGAACGCTTCAACCTAGAAGAACAAAATTGGAGAGCCAAGTGGGATTTGTGTACTGATCATTACCACCAAGTATCAACAAGATTGTGTGAAAAAATATTTGCTGGTATTTCGGAAACTCGTTATTTCTTAGAAGCTTGGCAACCCATCTCAATGAAAGTGCTTTTCCACAGTCTGTGCCTTGGGCTACTTGAAGAGGAAACAAACCAAAGAGACAAATCTGAGAACTTCTTTATTTTGTCAAGTTTCAAAGAGCTACTACAAACCATGTTGGATTTAGAGTTCCAAATTCATCTATCTATATAGGAGAGAACAGAGAGAAACCTAAATATAAAAACTGCTACTGTAGACGAACGCTTCAACCTAGAAGAACAAAATTTGGTGAGCCAAGTGGGATTTGTGTACTGATCATTACCACCAAGTATCAACAAGATTGTGTGAAAAATATTTGCTTGTATTTCGGAAACTCGTTATTTCTTAGAAGCTTGGCAACCCATCTCAATGAAAGTGCTTTCCAAGGTCTGTGCCTAGGGCTACTTGAAGAGGAAACAAACAATAGAGACAAAACTGAGAAATCCTTTATTTTGTCAAGTTTCAAAGAGGTACTACAAACCATGTTGGATTTAGAGTTCCAAATTCATCTATCTATATATGAGAGAAGAGAGTGAAACCTAAATATAAAAACTGCTACTGTAGACGAACGCTTCAACCTAGAAGAAGAAAATTTGGTGAGCCAAGTGGGATTTGTGTACTGATCATTACCACCAAGTATCATCAAGATTGGGTGAAAAAATATTTGCTGGTATTTCGGAAACTCGTTATTTCTTAGAAGCTTGGCAACCCCTCTCAATGAAAGTGCTTTTCCACAGTCTGTGCCTAGGGCTACCTGAAGAGCAAACAAACCAAAGAGACAAATCTGAGAACTCCTTTATTTTGTCAAGTTTCAAAGAGCTACTACAAACCATGTTGGATTTAGAGTTCCAAATTCATCTATCTATATAGGAGAGAACAGAGAGAAACCTAAATATAAAAACTGTACTGTAGACGAACGCTTCAACCTAGAAGAACAAAATTTGGTGAGCCAAGTGGGATTTGTGTACTGATCATTACCACCAAGTATCAACAAGATTGTGTGAAAAAATATTTGCTGGTATTTTGGAAACTCGTTATTTCTTAGAAGCTTGGCAACCCCTCTCAATGAAAGTGCTTTTGCACAGTCTGTGCCTAGGGCTACTTGAAGAGGAAACAAACCATAGCGACAAAACTGAGAACTCCTTTATTTTGTCAAGTTTCAAAGAGCTACTACAAACCATGTTGGACTTAGAGTCCTAAATTCATCTTTCTATATAGGAGAGAACAGAGGGAAACCTAAATATAAAAACTGCTACTGCAGACGAACGCTTCAACCTAGAAGAACAAAATTTGGTGAGCCAAGTGGGATTTGAGTACTGATCATTAGCACCAAGTATCATCAAGATTGGGTGAAAAAATAATTGCTGGTATTTCGGAAACTCGTTATTTCGTAGAAGCTTGGCAACCCCTCTCAATGAAAGTGCTTTCCACAGTCTGTGCCTAGGGCTACTTGAAGAGGAAACAAACCATAGAGACAAAACTGAGAACTCCTTTATTTTGTCAAGTTTCAAAGAGCTACTACAAACCATGTTCGATTTAGAGTTCCAAATTCATCTATCTATATAGGAGAGAACAGAGGGAAACCTAAATATAAAAACTGCTACTGTAGACGAACGCTTCAACCTAGAAGAACAAAATTGGAGAGCCAAGTGGGATTTGTGTACTGATCATTACCACCAAGTATCAACAAGATTGTGTGAAAAAATATTTGCTGGTTTTTCGGAAACTCGTTATTTCTTAGAAGCTTGGCAACCCATCTCAATGAAAGTGCTTTTCCACAGTCTGTGCCTAGGGCTACTTGAAGAGGAAACAAACCAAAGAGACAAATCTGAGAACTCCTTTATTTTGTCAAGTTTCAAAGAGCTACTACAAACCATGTTGGATTTAGAGTTCCAAATTCATCTATCTATATAGGAGAGAACAGAGAGAAACCTAAATATAAAAACTGCTACTGTAGACGAACGCTTCAAACTAGAAGAACAAAATTTGGTGAGCCAAGAGGGATTTGTGTACTGATCATTACCACCAAGTATCAACAAGATTGTGTGAAAAATATTTGCTGGTATTTCGGAAACTCATTATTTCTTAGAAGCTTGGCAACCCATCTCAATGAAAGTGCTTTCCACAGTCTGTGCCTAGGGCTACTTGAAGAGGAAACAAACCATAGAGACAAAACTGAGAAATCCTTTATTTTGTCAAGTTTCAAAGAGCTACTACAAACCATGTTGGATTTAGAGTTCCAAATTCATCTATCTATATATGAGAGAACAGAGTGAAACCTAAATATAAAAACTGCTACTGTAGACGAACGCTTCAACCTAGAAGAAGAAAATTTGGTGAGCCAAGTGGGATTTGTGTACTGATCATTACCACCAAGTATCATCAAGATTGGGTGAAAAAATATTTGCTGGTATTTCGGAAACTCGTTATTTCTTAGAAGCTTGGCAACCCCTCTCAATGAAAGTGCTTTTCCACAGTCTGTGCCTAGGGCTAGTTGAAGAGCAAACAAACCAAAGAGACAAAACTGAGAACTCCTTTATTTTGTCAAGTTTCAAAGAGCTACTACAAACCATGTTTGATTTAGAGTTCCAAATTCATCTATCTATATAGGAGAGAACAGAGAGAAACCTAAATATAAAAACTGTACTGTAGACGAACGCTTCAACCTAGAAGAACAAAATTTGGTGAGCCAAGTGGGATTTGTGTACTGATCATTACCACCAAGTATCAACAAGATTGTGTGAAAAAATATTTGCTGGTATTTCGGAAACTCGTTATTTCTTAGAAGCTTGGGAACCCCGCTCAATGAAAGTGCTTTTCCACAGTCTGTGCCTAGGGCTACTAGAAGAGGAAACAAACCATAGCGACAAAACTGAGAACTCCTTTATTTTGTCAAGTTTCAAAGAGCTACTACAAACCATGTTGGATTTAGAGTTCCAAATTCATCTTTTTATATAGGAGAGAACAGAGGGAAACCTAAATATAAAAACTGCTACTGCAGACGAACGCTTCAACCTAGAAGAACAAAATTTGGTGAGCCAAGTGGGATTTGTGTACTGATCATTAGCACCAAGTATCATCAAGATTGGGTGAAAAAATATTTGCTGGTATTTCGGAAACTCGTTATTTCGTAGAAGCTTGGCAACCCCTCTCAATGAAAGTGCTTTCCACAGTCTGTGCCTAGGGCTACTTGAAGAGGAAACAAACCATAGAGACAAAACTGAGAACTCCTTTATTTTGTCAAGTTTCAAAGAGCTACTACAAACCATGTTGGATTTAGAGTTCCAAATTCATCTATCTATATAGGAGAGAACAGAGAGAAACCTAAATATAAAAACTGCTACTGTAGACGAACGCTTCAACCTAGAAGAAGAAAATTTGGTGAGCCAAGTGGGATTTGTGTACTGATCATTACCACCAAGTATCATCAAGATTGGGTGAAAAAATATTTGCTGGTATTTCGGAAACTCGTTATTTCTTAGAAGCTTGGCAACCCCTCTCAATGAAAGTGCTTTTCCACAGTCTGTGCCTAGGGCTACCTGAAGAGCAAACAAACCAAAGAGACAAATCTGAGAACTCCTTTATTTTGTCAAGTTTCAAAGAGCTACTACAAACCATGTTGGATTTAGAGTTCCAAATTCATCTTTCTATATAGGAGAGAACAGAGGGAAACCTAAATATCAAAACTGCTACTGTAGACGAACGCATCAACCTAGAAGAACAAAATTTGGTGAGTCAAGTGGGATTTGTGTACTGATCATTACCACCAAGTATCATCAAGATTGGGTGAAAAAATATTTGCTGGCATTTCGGAAACTCGTGATTTCTTAGAAGCTTGGGAACCCCTCTCAATGAAAGTGCTTTTCCACAGTCTGAGCCTAGGGCTACTTGAAGAGGAAACAAACCATAGCGACAAAACTGAGAACTCCTTTATTTTGTCAAGTTTCAAAGACCTACTACAAACCATGTTGGATTTAGAGTTCCAAATTCATCTTTCTATATAGGAGAGAACAGAGGGAAACCTAAATATAAAAACTGCTACTGCAGACGAACGCTTCAACCTAGAAGAACAAAATTTGGTGAGCAAAGTGGGATTTGTGTACTGATCATTAGCACCAAGTATCATCAAGATTACGTGAAAAAATATTTGCTGGTATTTCGGAAACTCGTTATTTCGTAGAAGCTTGGCAACCCCTCTCAATGAAAGTGCTTTCCACAGTCTGTGCCTAGGGCTACTTGAAGAGGAAACAAACCATAGAGAAAAAACTGAGAACTCCTTTATTTTGTCAAGTTTCAAAGAGCTACTACAAACCATGTTCGATTTAGAGTTCCAAATTCATCTATCTATATAGGAGAGAACAGAGAGAAACCTAAATATAAAAACTGCTACTGTAGACGAACGCTTCAACCTAGAAGAACAAAATTGGTGAGCCAAGTGGGATTTGTGTACTGATCATTACCACCAAGTATCAACAAGATTGTGTGAAAAAATATTTGCTGGTATTTCGGAAACTCGTTATTTCGTAGAAGCTTGGCAACCCCTCTCAATGAAAGTGCTTTCCACAGTCTGTGCCTAGGGCTACTTGAAGAGGAAACAAACCATAGAGACAAAACTGAGAACTCCTTTATTTTGTTAAGTTTCAAAGAGCTACTACAAACCATGTTGGATTTAGAGTTCCAAATTCATCTATCTATATAGGAGAGAACAGAGAGGAACCTAAATATAAAAACTGCTACTGTAGACGAACGCTTCAACCTAGAAGAAGAAAATTTGGTGAGCCAAGTGGGATTTGTGTACTGATCATTACCACCAAGTATCATCAAGATTGGGTGAAAAAATATTTGCTGGTATTTCGGAAACTCGTTATTTCTTAGAAGCTTGGCAACCCCTCTCAATGAAAGTGCTTTTCCACAGTCTGTGCCTAGGGCTACCTGAAGAGCAAACAAACCAAAGAGACAAATCTGAGAACTCCTTTATTTTGTCAAGTTTCAAAGAGCTACTACAAACCATGTTGGATTTAGAGTTCCAAATTCATCTATCTATATAGGAGAGAACAGAGGGAAACCTAAATATAAAAACTGTACTGTAGACGAACGCTTCAACCTAGAAGAACAAAATTTGGTGAGCCAAGTTGGATTTGTGTACTGATCATTACCACCAAGTATCAACAAGATTGTGTGAAAAAATATTTGCTGGTATTTCGGAAACTCGTTATTTCTTAGAAGCTTGGCAACCCCTCTCAATGAAAGTGCTTTTCCACAGTCTGTGCCTAGGGCTACATGAAGAGGAAACAAACCATAGCGACAAAACTGAGAACTCCTTTATTTTGTCAAGTTTCAAAGAGCTACTACAAACCATGTTGGACTTAGAGTTCCAAATTCATCTTTCTATATAGGAGAGAACAGAGGGAAACCTAAATATCAAAACTGCTACTGTAGACGAACGCATCAACCTAGAAGAACAAAATTTGGTGAGTCAAGTGGGATTTGTGTACTGATCATTACCACCAAGTATCATCAAGATTGGGTGAAAAAATATTTGCTGGCATTTCGGAAACTCGTGATTTCTTAGAAGCTTGGGAACCCCTCTCAATGAAAGTGCTTTTCCACAGTCTGAGCCTAGGGCTACTTGAAGAGGAAACAAACCATAGCGACAAAACTGAGAACTCCTTTATTTTGTCAAGTTTCAAAGACCTACTACAAACCATGTTGGATTTAGAGTTCCAAATTCATCTTTCTATATAGGAGAGAACAGAGGGAAACCTAAATATAAAAACTGCTACTGCAGACGAACGCTTCAACCTAGAAGAACAAAATTTGGTGAGCAAAGTGGGATTTGTGTACTGATCATTAGCACCAAGTATCATCAAGATTACGTGAAAAAATATTTGCTGGTATTTCGGAAACTCGTTATTTCGTAGAAGCTTGGCAACCCCTCTCAATGAAAGTGCTTTCCACAGTCTGTGCCTAGGGCTACTTGAAGAGGAAACAAACCATAGAGAAAAAACTGAGAACTCCTTTATTTTGTCAAGTTTCAAAGAGCTACTACAAACCATGTTCGATTTAGAGTTCCAAATTCATCTATCTATATAGGAGAGAACAGAGAGAAACCTAAATATAAAAACTGCTACTGTAGACGAACGCTTCAACCTAGAAGAACAAAATTGGTGAGCCAAGTGGGATTTGTGTACTGATCATTACCACCAAGTATCAACAAGATTGTGTGAAAAAATATTTGCTGGTATTTCGGAAACTCGTTATTTCGTAGAAGCTTGGCAACCCCTCTCAATGAAAGTGCTTTCCACAGTCTGTGCCTAGGGCTACTTGAAGAGGAAACAAACCATAGAGACAAAACTGAGAACTCCTTTATTTTGTCAAGTTTCAAAGAGCTACTACAAACCATGTTGGATTTAGAGTTCCAAATTCATCTATCTATATAGGAGAGAACAGAGAGAAACCTAAATATAAAAACTGCTACTGTAGACGAACGCTTCAACCTAGAAGAACAAAATTGGAGAGCCAAGTGGGATTTGTGTACTGATCATTACCACCAAGTATCAACAAGATTGTGTGAAAAAATATTTGCTGGTATTTCGGAAACTCGTTATTTCTTAGAAACTTGGCAACCCATCCCAATGAAAGTGCTTTTCCACAGTCTGTGCCTAGGGCTACTTGAAGAGGACAAACCAAAGAGACAAATCTGAGAACTCCTTTATTTTGTCAAGTTTCAAAGAGCTACTACAAACCATGTTGGATTTAGAGTTCCAAATTCATCTGTCTATATAGGAGAGAACAGAGAGAAACCTAAATATAAAAACTGCTACTGTAGACGAACGCTTCAACCTAGAAGAACAAAATTTTGTGAGCCAAGTGGGATTTGTGTACTGATCATTACCTCCAAGTATCAACAAGATTGTGTGAAAAAATATTTGCTGGTATTTCGGAAACTCGTTATTTCTTAGAAGCTTGGCAAACCATCTCAATGAAAGTGCTTTCCACAGTCTGTGCCTAGGGCTACTTAAGAGGAAACAAACCATAGAGAAAAAACTGAGAACTCCTTTATTTTGTCAAGTATCAAAGAGCTACTACAAACCATGTTGGATTTAGAGTTCCAAATTCATCTATCTATATAGGAGAGAACAGAGGGAAACCTAAATATAAAAACTGCTACTGTAGACGAATGCTTCAACCTAGAAGAACAAAATTTGGTGAGCCAAGTGGGATTTGTGTACTGATCATTACCACGAAGTATCATCAAGATTGGGTGAAAAAATATTTGCTGGTATTTCGGAAACTCGTTATTTCTTAGAAGCTTGGCAAACCATCTCAATGAAAGTGCTTTCCACAGTCTGTGCCTAGGGCTACTTTAAGAGGAAACAAACCATAGAGACAAAACTGAGAACTCCTTTATTTTGTCAAGTATCAAAGAGCTACTACAAACCATGTTGGATTTAGAGTTCCAAATTCATCTATCTATATAGGAGAGAACATAGGGAAACCTAAATATAAAAACTGCTACTGTAGACGAATGCTTCAACCTAGAAGAACAAAATTTGGTGAGCCAAGTGGGATTTGTGTACTGATCATTACCACGAAGTATCATCAAGATTGGGTGAAAAAATATTTGCTGGTATTTCGGAAACTCGTTATTTCTTAGAAGCTTGGCAACCCCTCTCAATGAAAGTGGTTTTCCACAGTCTGTGCCTAGGGCTACTTGAAGAGGAAGCAAACCATCGAGACAAATCTGAGAACTCCTTTATTTTGTCAAGTTTCAAAGAGCTACTACAAACCATGTTGGATTTAGAGTTCCAAATTCATCTATCTATATATGAGAGAACAGAGGGAAACCTAAATATAAAAACTGCTACTGTACACGAACGCTTCAACCTAGAAGAACAAAATTTGGTAAGCCATGTGGGATTTGTGTACTGATCATTACCACCAAGTATCATCAAGATTGGGTGAAAAAATATTTGCTGGTATTTCGGAAACTCGTTATTTCTTAGAAGGTTGGCAACCCCTCTCAATGAAAGTGCTTTTCCACAGTCTGTGCCTAGGGCTACTTGAAGAGGAAACAAACCAAAGAGACAAATCTGAGAACTCCTTTATTTTGTCAAGTTTCAAAGAGCTACTACAAACCATGTTGGACTTAGAGTTCCAAATTCATCTTTCTATATAGGAGAGAACAGAGGGAAACCTAAATATAAAAACTGCTACTGTAGACGAACGCTTCAACCTAGAAGAACAAAATTTGGTGAGCCAAGTGAGATTTGTGTACTGATCATTAACACCAAGTATCATCAAGATTGGGTGAAAAAATATTTGCTGGTATTTCGGAAACTCGGTATTTCGTAGAAGCTTGGCAACCCCTCTCAATGAAAGTGCTTTCCACAGTCTGTGCCTAGGGCTACTTGAAGAGGAAACAAACCATAGAGACAAAACTGAGAACTCCTTTATTTTGTCAAGTTTCAAAGAGCTACTACAAACCATGTTGGATTTAGAGTTCCAAATTCATCTATCTATATAAGAGAGAACAGTGTGAAACCTAAATATAAAAACTGCTACTGTACACGAACGCTTCAACCTAGAAGAACAAAATTTGGTGAGCCAAGTGGGATTTGTGTACTGATCATTAGCCACAAGTATCACCAAGATTGGGTGAAAAAATATTTGCTGGTATTTCAGAAACTCGTTATTTCTTAGAAGCTTGGCAACCCCTCTCAATGAAAGTGCTTTTCCACAGTCTGTGCCTAGGGCTACATGAAGAGGAAACAAACCATAGAGACAAAACTGAGAAATCCTTTATTTTGTCAACTTTCAAGGAGCTACTACAAAGCATGTTGGATTTAGAGTTCCAAATTCATCTATCTATATAGGAGAGAACAGAGGGAAACCTAAATATAAAAACTGCTACTGTAGACGAACGCTTCAACCTAGAAGAACAAAATTTGGTAAGCCAAGTGGGATTTGTGTACTGATCATTTCCACCAAGTATCATCAAGATTGGGTGAAAAAATATTTGCTGGTATTTCGGAAACTCGTTATTTCTTAGAAGCTTGGCAACCCCTCTCAATGTAAGTGCTTTTCCACAGTCTGTGCCTAGGGCTACTTGAAGAGGAAACAAACCATAGAGACAAATCTGAGAACTCCTTTATTTTGTCAAGTTTCATAGATCTACTACAAACCATTATGCATTTAGAGTTCCAAATTCATCTATCTATATAGGAGAGAACAGAGAGAAACCTAAATATAAAAACTGCTACTGTACACGAACGCTTCAACCTAGAAGAACAAAATTTGGTGAGCCAAGTGGGATTTGTGTACTGATCATTACCACCAAGTATCAACAAGATTGTGTGAAAAAATATTTGCTGGTATTTCGGAAACTCGTTATTTCTTAGAAGCTTGGCAAACCATGTCAATGAAAGTGCTTTCCACAGTCTGTGCCTAGGGCTACTTTAAGAGGAAACAAACCATAGAGACAAAACTGAGAACTCCTTTATTTTGTCAAGTTTCAAAGAGCTACTACAAACCATGTTGGATTTAGAGTTCCAAATTCATCTATCTATATAGGAGAGAACAGAGGGAAACCTAAATATATAAACTGCTACTGTAGACGAATGCTTCAACCTAGAAGAAGAAAATTTGGTGAGCCAAGTGGGATTTGTGTACTGATCATTACCACCAAGTATCATCAAGATTGGATGAAAAAATATTTGCTGGTATTTCAGAAACTCGTTATTTCTTAGAAGCTTGGCAACCCCTATCAATGAAAGTGCTTTTCCACAGACTGTGCCTAGGGCTACTTGAAGAGGAAACAAACCATCGAGACAAATCTGAGAACTCCTTTATTTTGTCAAGTTTCAAAGAGCTACTACAAACCATGTTGGATTTAGAGTTCCAAATTCATCTATCTATATATGAGAGAACAGAGGGAAACCTAAATATAAAAACTGCTACTGTAGACGAACGCTTCAACCTAGAAGAACAAAATTTGGTAAGCCAAGTGGGATTTGTGTACTGATCATTACCACCAAGTATCATCAAGATTGTGTGAAAAAATATTTGCTGGTATTTCGGAATCTCGTTATTTCTTAGAAGGTTGGCAACCCCTCTCAATGAAAGTGCTTTTCCACAGTCTGTGCCTAGGGCTACTTGAAGAGGAAACAAACCAAAGAGACAAATCTGAGAACTCATTTATTTTTTCAAGTTTCAAAGAGCTACTACAAACCATGTTGGATTTAGAGTTCCAAATTCATCTATCTATATAGGACAGAACATAGAGAAACCTAAATATAAAAACTGTACTGTAGACGAACGCTTCAACCTAGAAGAACAAAATTTGGTGAGCCAAGTGGGATTTGTGTACTGATCATTACCACCAAGTATCTTCAAGATTGGGTGAAAAAATATTTGCTGGTATTTCGGGAACTCGTTATTTCTAATAAGATTGGGAAACCCTCTCAATGAAAGTGCTTTTCCACAGTCTGTGCCTAGGGCTACTTGAAGAGGAAACAAACCATAGCGACAAAACTGAGAACTCCTTTATTTTGTCAAGTTTCAATGAGCTACTACAAACCATGTTGGACTTAGAGTTCCAAATTCATCTTTCTATATAGGAGAGAACAGAGGGAAACCTAAATATAAAAACTGCTACTGTAGACGAACGCTTCAACCTAGAAGAACAAAATTTGGTGAGCCAAGTGGGATTTGTGTACTGATCATTACCACGAAGTATCATCAAGATTGGGTGAAAAAATATTTGCTGGTATTTCGGAAACTCGTTATTTCTTAGAAGCTTGGCAACCCCTCTCAATGTAAGTGCTTTTCCACAGTCTGTGCCTAGGGCTACTTGAAGAGGAAACAAACCATAGAGACAAATCTGAGAACTCCTTTATTTTGTCAAGTTTCATAGATCTACTACAAACCATTATGCATTTAGAGTTCCAAATTCATGAATCTATATAGGAGAGAACAGAGAGAAACCTAAATATAAAAACTGCTACTGTACACGAACGCTTCAACCTAGAAGAACAAAATTTGGTGAGCCAAGTGG
Organism: Callospermophilus lateralis; assembly: GCF_048772815.1. NCBI lineage: Eukaryota > Metazoa > Chordata > Mammalia > Rodentia > Sciuridae > Callospermophilus > Callospermophilus lateralis. The sequence continues at coordinate 189,427 of NW_027514505.1, read as the reverse complement.
GATTTGTGTACTGATCATTACCACCAAGTATCAACAAGATTGTGTGAAAAAATATTTGCTGGTATTTTGGAAACTCGTTATTTCTTAGAAGCTTGGCAAACCATGTCAATGAAAGTGCTTTCCACAGTCTGTGCCTAGGGCTACTTTAAGAGGAAACAAACCATAGAGACGAAACTGAGAACTCCTTTATTTTGTCAAGTTTCAAAGAGCTACTACAAACCATGTTGGATTTAGAGTTCCAAATTCATCTATCTATATAGGAGAGAACAGAGGGAAACCTAAATATATAAACTGCTACTGTAGACGAATGCTTCAACCTAGAAGAAGAAAATTTGGTGAGCCAAGTGGGATTTGTGTACTGATCATTACCACCAAGTATCATCAAGATTGGATGAAAAAATATTTGCTGGTATTTCAGAAACTCGTTATTTCTTAGAAGCTTGGCAACCCCTATCAATGAAAGTGCTTTTCCACAGACTGTGCCTAGGGCTACTTGAAGAGGAAACAAACCATCGAGACAAATCTGAGAACTCCTTTATTTTGTCAAGTTTCAAAGAGCTACTACAAACCATGTTGGATTTAGCGTTCCAAATTCATCTATCTATATATGAGAGAACAGAGGGAAACCTAAATATAAAAACTGCTACTGTAGACGAACGCTTCAACCTAGAAGAACAAAATTTGGTAAGCCAAGTGGGATTTGTGTACTGATCATTACCACCAAGTATCATCAAGATTGTGTGAAAAAATATTTGCTGGTATTTCGGAAACTCGTTATTTCTTAGAAGGTTGGCAACCCCTCTCAATGAAAGTGCTTTTCCACAGTCTGTGCCTAGGGCTACTTGAAGAGGAAACAAACCAAAGAGACAAATCTGAGAACTCATTTATTTTTTCAAGTTTCAAAGAGCTACTACAAACCATGTTGGATTTAGAGTTCCAAATTCATCTATCTATATAGGAGAGAACAGAGAGAAACCTAAATATAAAAACTGTACTGTAGACGAACGCTTCAACCTAGAAGAACAAAATTTGGTGAGCCAAGTGGGATTTGTGTATTGATCATTACCACCAAGTATCTTCAAGATTGGGTGAAAAAATATTTGCTGGTATTTCGGGAACTCGTTATTTCTAATAAGATTGGGAAACCCTCTCAATGAAAGTGCTTTTCCACAGTCTGTGCCTAGGGCTACTTGAAGAGGAAACAAACCATAGCGACAAAACTGAGAACTCCTTTATTTTGTCAAGTTTCAATGAGCTACTACAAACCATGTTGGACTTAGAGTTCCAAATTCATCTTTCTATATAGGAGAGAACAGAGGGAAACCTAAATATAAAAACTGCTACTGTAGACGAACGCTTCAACCTAGAAGAACAAAATTTGGTGAGCCAAGTGGGATTTGTGTACTGATCATTACCACGAAGTATCATCAAGATTGGGTGAAAAAATATTTGCTGGTATTTCGGAAACTCGTTATTTCTTAGAAGCTTGGCAACCCCTCTCAATGTAAGTGCTTTTCCACAGTCTGTGCCTAGGGCTACTTGAAGAGGAAACAAACCATAGAGACAAATCTGAGAACTCCTTTATTTTGTCAAGTTTCATAGATCTACTACAAACCATTATGCATTTAGAGTTCCAAATTCATGAATCTATATAGGAGAGAACAGAGAGAAACCTAAATATAAAAACTGCTACTGTACACGAACGCTTCAACCTAGAAGAACAAAATTTGGTGAGCCAAGTGGGATTTGTGTACTGATCATTACCACCAAGTATCAACAAGATTGTGTGAAAAAATATTTGCTGGTATTTTGGAAACTCGTTATTTCTTAGAAGCTTGGCAAACCATGTCAATGAAAGTGCTTTCCACAGTCTGTGCCTAGGGCTACTTTAAGAGGAAACAAACCATAGAGACAAAACTGAGAACTCCTTTATTTTGTCAAGTTTCAAAGAGCTACTACAAACCATGTTGGATTTAGAGTTCCAAATTCATCTATCTATATAGGAGAGAACAGAGGGAAACCTAAATATATAAACTGCTACTGTAGACGAATGCTTCAACCTAGAAGAAGAAAATTTGGTGAGCCAAGTGGGATTTGTGTACTGATCATTACCACCAAGTATCATCAAGATTGGATGAAAAAATATTTGCTGGTATTTCAGAAACTCGTTATTTCTTAGAAGCTTGGCAACCCCTATCAATGAAAGTGCTTTTCCACAGACTGTGCCTAGGGCTACTTGAAGAGGAAACAAACCATCGAGACAAATCTGAGAACTCCTTTATTTTGTCAAGTTTCAAAGAGCTACTACAAACCATGTTGGATTTAGCGTTCCAAATTCATCTATCTATATATGAGAGAACAGAGGGAAACCTAAATATAAAAACTGCTACTGTAGACGAACGCTTCAACCTAGAAGAACAAAATTTGGTAAGCCAAGTGGGATTTGTGTACTGATCATTACCACCAAGTATCATCAAGATTGTGTGAAAAAATATTTGCTGGTATTTCGGAAACTCGTTATTTCTTAGAAGGTTGGCAACCCCTCTCAATGAAAGTGCTTTTTCACAGTCTGTGCCTAGGGCTACTTGAAGAGGAAACAAACCAAAGAGACAAATCTGAGAACTCATTTATTTTTTCAAGTTTCAAAGAGCTACTACAAACCATGTTGGATTTAGAGTTCCAAATTCATCTATCTATATAGGAGAGAACAGAGAGAAACCTAAATATAAAAACTGTACTGTAGACGAACGCTTCAACCTAGAAGAACAAAATTTGGTGAGCCAAGTGGGATTTGTGTACTGATCATTACCACCAAGTATCTTCAAGATTGGGTGAAAAAATATTTGCTGGTATTTCGGAAACTCGTTATTTCTAATAAGATTGGGAAACCCTCTCAATGAAAGTGCTTTTCCACAGTCTGTCCCTAGGGCTACTTGAAGAGGAAACAAACCATAGCGACAAAACTGAGAACTCCTTTATTTTGTCAAGTTTCAATGAGCTACTACAAACCATGTTGGACTTAGAGTTCCAAATTCATCTTTCTATATAGGAGAGAACAGAGGGAAACCTAAATATAAAAACTGCTACTGTAGACGAACGCTTCAACCTAGAAGAACAAAATTTGGTGAGCCAAGTGGGATTTGTGTACTGATCATTACCACGAAGTATCATCAAGATTGGGTGAAAAAATATTTGCTGGTATTTCGGAAACTCGTTATTTCTTTGAAGCTTGGCAACCCCTCTCAATGAAAGTGGTTTTCCACAGTCTGTGCCTAGGGCTACTTGAAGAGGAAACAAACCATCGAGACAAATCTGAGAACTCCTTTATTTTGTCAAGTTTCAAAGAGCTACTACAAACCATGTTGGATTTAGAGTTCCAAATTCATCTATCTATATATGAGAGAACAGAGGGAAACCTAAATATAAAAACTGCTACTGTAGACGAACGCTTCAACATAGAAGAACAAAATTTGGTAAGCCATGTGGGAATTGTGTACTGATCATTACCACCAAGTATCATCAAGATTGGGTGAAAAAATATTTGCTGGTATTTCGGAAACTCGTTATTTCTTAGAAGGTTGGCAACCCCTCTCAATGAAAGTGCTTTTCCACAGTCTGTGCCTAGGGCTACTTGAAGAGGAAACAATCCAAAGAGACAAATCTGAGAACTCCTTTATTTTGTCAAGTTTCAAAGAGCTACTACAAACCATGTTGGACTTAGAGTTCCAAATTCATCTTTCTATATAGGAGAGAACAGAGGGAAACCTAAATATAAAAACTGCTACTGTAGACGAACGCTTCAACTTAGAAGAACAAAATTTGGTGATCCAAGTGGGATTTGTGTACTGATCATTAGCACCAAGTATCATCAAGATTGGGTGAAAAAATATTTGCTGGTATTTCGGAAACTCGGTATTTCGTAGAAGCTTGGAAACCCCTCTCAATGAAAGTGCTTTCCACAGTCTGTGCCTAGGGCTACTTGAAGAGGAAACAAACCATAGAGACAAAACTGAGAACTCCTTTATTTTGTCAAGTTTCAAAGAGCTACTACAAACCATGTTGGATTTAGAGTTCCAAATTCATCTATCTATATAAGAGAGAACAGTGTGAAACCTAAATATAAAAACTGCTACTGTACACGAACGCTTCAACCTAGAAGAACAAAATTTGGTGAGCCAAGTGGGATTTGTGTACTGATCATTAGCCACAAGTATCACCAAGTTTGGGTGAAAAAATATTTGCTGGTATTTCAGAAACTCGTTATTTCTTAGAAGCTTGGCAACCCCTATCAATGAAAGTGCTTTTCCACAGACTGTGCCTAGGGCTACTTGAAGAGGAAACAAACCATCGAGACAAATCTGAGAACTCCTTTATTTTGTCAAGTTTCAAAGAGCTACTACAAACCATGTTGGATTTAGAGTTCCAAATTCATCTATCTATATATGAGAGAACAGAGGGAAACCTAAATATAAAAACTGCTACTGTAGACGAACGCTTCAACCTAGAAGAACAAAATTTGGTAAGCCAAGTGGGATTTGTGTACTGATCATTACCACCAAGTATCATCAAGATTGTGTGAAAAAATATTTGCTGGTATTTCGGAAACTCGTTATTTCTTAGAAGGTTGGCAACCCCTCTCAATGAAAGTGCTTTTCCACAGTCTGTGCCTAGGGCTACTTGAAGAGGAAACAAACCAAAGAGACAAATCTGAGAACTCCTTTATTTGTCAAGTTTCAAAGAGCTACTACAAACCATGTTGGATTTAGAGTTCCAAATTCATCTATCTATATATGAGAGAACAGAGGGAAACCTAAATATAAAAACTGCTACTGTAGACGAACGCTTCAACCTAGAAGAACAAAATTTGGTAAGCCAAGTGGGATTTGTGTACTGATCATTACCACCAAGTATCATCAAGATTGTGTGAAAAAATATTTGCTGGTATTTCGGAAACTCGTTATTTCTTAGAAGGTTGCAACCCCTCTCAATGAAAGTGCTTTTCCACAGTCTGTGCCTAGGGCTACTTGAAGAGGAAACAAACCAAAGAGACAAATCTGAGAACTCATTTATTTTTTCAAGTTTCAAAGAGCTACTACAAACCATGTTGGATTTAGAGTTCCAAATTCATCTATCTATATAGGAGAGAACAGAGAGAAACCTAAATATAAAAACTGTACTGTAGACGAACGCTTCAACCTAGAAGAACAAAATTTGGTGAGCCAAGTGGGATTTGTGTACTGATCATTACCACCAGTATCTTCAAGATTGGGTGAAAAAATATTTGCTGGTATTTCGGAAACTCGTTATTTCTAATAAGATTGGGAAACCCTCTCAATGAAAGTGCTTTTCCACAGTCTGTGCCTAGGGCTACTTGAAGAGGAAACAAACCATAGCGACAAAACTGAGAACTCCTTTATTTTGTCAAGTTTCAATGAGCTACTACAAACCATGTTGGACTTAGAGTTCCAAATTCATCTTTCTATATAGGAGAGAACAGAGGGAAACCTAAATGTAAAAACTGCTACTGTAGACGAACGCTTCAACCTAGAAGAACAAAATTTGGTGAGCCAAGTGGGATTTGTGTACTGATCATTACCACCAAGTATCATCAAGATTGGGTGAAAAAATATTTGCTGGCATTTCGGAAACTCGTGATTTCTTAGAAGCTTGGCAACCCATCTCAATGAAAGTGCTTTTCCACAGTCTGTGCCTAGGGCTACTTGAAGAGGAAACAAACCATAGCGACAAAACTGAGAACTCCTTTATTTTGTCTAGTTTCAAAGAGCTACTACAAACCATGTTGGATTTAGAGTTCCAAATTCATCTTTCTATATAGGAGAGAACAGAGGGAAACCTAAATATAAAAACTGCTACTGTAGACGAACGCTTCAACCTAGAAGAACAAAATTTGGTGAGCCAAGTGGATTTGTGTACTGATCATTAGCACCAAGTATCATCAAGATTGGTTGAAAAAATATTTGCTGGTATTTCGGAAACTCGTGATTTCTTAGAAGCTTGGCAACCCCTCTCAATGAAAGTGCTTTCCACAGTCTGTGCCTAGGGCTACTTGAAGAGGAAACAAACCATAGAGACAAAACTGAGAACTCCTTTATTTTGTCAAGTTTAAAAGAGCTACTACAAACCATGTTGGATTTAGAGTTCCAATTCATCTATCTATATGGGAGAGAACAGAGGGAAACCTAAATATATAAACTGCTACTGTAGACGAATGCTTCAACCTAGAAGAAGAAAATTTGGTGAGCCAAGTGGGATTTGTGTACTGATCATTACCACCCACCAAGTATCATCAAGATTGGATGAAAAAATATTTGCTGGTATTTCAGAAACTCGTTATTTCTTAGAAGCTTGGCAACCCCTATCAATGAAAGTGCTTTTCCACAGTCTGTGCCTAGGGCTACTTGAAGAGGAAACAAACCATCGAGACAAATCTGAGAACTCCTTTATTTTGTCAAGTTTCAAAGAGCTACTACAAACCATGTTGGATTTAGAGTTCCAAATTCATCTATCTATATATGAGAGAACAGAGGGAAACCTAAATATAAAAACTGCTACTGTAGACGAACGCTTCAAACTAGAAGAACAAAATTTGGTAAGCCAAGTGGGATTTGTGTACTGATCATTACCACCAAGTATCATCAAGATTGTGTGAAAAAATATTTGCTGGTATTTCGGAAACTCGTTATTTCTTAGAAGGTTGGCAACCCCTCTCAATGAAAGTGCTTTTCCACAGTCTGTGCCTAGGGCTACTTGAAGAGGAAACAAACCAAAGAGACAAATCTGAGAACTCATTTATTTTTTCAAGTTTCAAAGAGCTACTACAAACCATGTTGGATTTAGAGTTCCAAATTCATCTATCTATATAGGAGAGAACAGAGAGAAACCTAAATATAAAAACTGTACTGTAGACGAACGCTTCAACCTAGAAGAACAAAATTTGGTGAGCCAAGTGGGATTTGTGTACTGATCATTACCACCAAGTATCTTCAAGATTTGGTGAAAAAATATTTGCTGGTATTTCGGAAACTCGTTATTTCTAATAAGATTGGGAAACCCTCTCAATGAAAGTGCTTTTCCACAGTCTGTGCCTAGGGCTACTTGAAGAGGAAACAAACCATAGCGACAAAACTGAGAACTCCTTTATTTTGTCAAGTTTCAATGAGCTACTACAAACCATGTTGGACTTAGAGTTCCAAATTCATCTTTCTATATAGGAGAGAACAGAGGGAAACCTAAATGTAAAAACTGCTACTGTAGACGAACGCTTCAACCTAGAAGAACAAAATTTGGTGAGCCAAGTGGGATTTGTGTACTGATCATTACCACCAAGTATCATCAAGATTGGGTGAAAAAATATTTGCTGGCATTTCGGAAACTCGTGATTTCTTAGAAGCTTGGCAACCCATCTCAATGAAAGTGCTTTTCCACAGTCTGTGCCTAGGGCTACTTGAAGAGGAAACAAACCATAGCGACAAAACTGAGAACTCCTTTATTTTGTCTAGTTTCAAAGAGCTACTACAAACCATGTTGGATTTAGAGTTCCAAATTCATCTTTCTATATAGGAGAGAACAGAGGGAAACCTAAATATAAAAACTGCTACTGTAGACGAACGCTTCAACCTAGAAGAACAAAATTTGGTGAGCCAAGTGGATTTCTGTACTGATCATTAGCACCAAGTATCATCAAGATTGGTTGAAAAAAATATTTGCTGGTATTTCGGAAACTCGTTATTTCGTAGAAGCTTGGCAACCCCTCTCAATGAAAGTGCTTTCCACAGTCTGTGCCTAGGGCTACTTGAAGAGGAAACAAACCATAGAGACAAAACTGAGAACTCCTTTATTTTGTCAAGTTTAAAAGAGCTACTACAAACCATGTTGGATTTAGAGTTCCAAATTCATCTATCTATATGGGAGAGAACAGAGGGAAACCTAAATATAAATACTGCTACTGTAGACGAACGCTTCAACCTAGAAGAACAAAATTTGGTGAGCCAAGTGGATTTGTGTACTGATCATTAGCACCAAGTATCATCAAGATTGGTTGAAAAAATATTTGCTGGTATTTCGGAAACTCGTTATTTCGTAGAAGCTTGGCAACCCCTCTCAATGAAAGTGCTTTCCACAGTCTGTGCCTAGGGCTACTTGAAGAGGAAACAAACCATAGAGACAAAACTGAGAACTCCTTTATTTTGTCAAGTTTAAAAGAGCTACTACAAACCATGTTGGATTTAGAGTTCCAAATTCATCTATCTATATGGGAGAGAACAGAGGGAAACCTAAATATATAAACTGCTACTGTAGACGAATGCTTCAACCTAGAAGAAGAAAATTTGGTGAGCCAAGTGGGATTTGTGTACTGATCATTACCACCAAGTATCATCAAGATTGGATGAAAAAATATTTGCTGGTATTTCAGAAACTCGTTATTTCTTAGAAGCTTGGCAACCCCTATCAATGTAAGTGCTTTTCCACAGTCTGTGCCTAGGGCTACTTGAAGAGGAAACAAACCATCGAGACAAATCTGAGAACTCCTTTATTTTGTCAAGTTTCAAAGAGCTACTACAAACCATGTTGGATTTAGAGTTCCAAATTCATCTATCTATATATGAGAGAACAGAGGGAAACCTAAATATAAAAACTGCTACTGTAGACGAACGCTTCAACCTAGAAGAACAAAATTTGGTAAGCCAAGTGGGATTTGTGTACTGATCATTACCACCAAGTATCATCAAGATTGTGTGAAAAAATATTTGCTGGTATTTCGGAAACTCGTTATTTCTTAGAAGGTTGGCAACCCCTCTCAATGAAAGTGCTTTTCCACAGTCTGTGCCTAGGGCTACTTGAAGAGGAAACAAACCAAAGAGACAAATCTGAGAACTCATTTATTTTTTCAAGTTTCAAAGAGCTACTACAAACCATGTTGGATTTAGAGTTCCAAATTCATCTATCTATATAGGAGAGAACAGAGAGAAACCTAAATATAAAAACTGTACTGTAGACGAACGCTTCAACCTAGAAGAACAAAATTTGGTGAGCCAAGTGGGATTTGTGTACTGATCATTACCACCAAGTATCTTCAAGATTTGGTGAAAAAATATTTGCTGGTATTTCGGAAACTCGTTATTTCTAATAAGATTGGGAAACCCTCTCAATGAAAGTGCTTTTCCACAGTCTGTGCCTAGGGCTACTTGAAGAGGAAACAAACCATAGCGACAAAACTGAGAACACCTTTATTTTGTCAAGTTTCAATGAGCTACTACAAACCATGTTGGACTTAGAGTTCCAAATTCATCTTTCTATATAGGAGAGAACAGAGGGAAACCTAAATGTAAAAACTGCTACTGTAGACGAACGCTTCAACCTAGAAGAACAAAATTTGGTGAGCCAAGTGGGATTTGTGTACTGATCATTACCACCAAGTATCATCAAGATTGGGTGAAAAAATATTTGCTGGCATTTCGGAAACTCGTGATTTCTTAGAAGCTTGGCAACCCATCTCAATGAAAGTGCTTTTCCACAGTCTGTGCCTAGGGCTACTTGAAGAGGAAACAAACCATAGCGACAAAACTGAGAACTCCTTTATTTTGTCTAGTTTCAAAGAGCTACTACAAACCATGTTGGATTTAGAGTTCCAAATTCATCTTTCTATATAGGAGAGAACAGAGGGAAACCTAAATATAAAAACTGCTACTGTAGACGAACGCTTCAACCTAGAAGAACAAAATTTGGTGAGCCAAGTGGATTTGTGTACTGATCATTAGCACCAAGTATCATCAAGATTGGTTGAAAAAATATTTGCTGGTATTTCGGAAACTCGTGATTTCTTAGAAGCTTGGCAACCCCTCTCAATGAAAGTGCTTTCCACAGTCTGTGCCTAGGGCTACTTGAAGAGGAAACAACCATAGAGACAAAACTGAAGAACTCCTTTATTTTGTCAAGTTTAAAAGAGCTACTACAAACCATGTTGGATTTAGAGTTCCAAATTCATCTATCTATATGGGAGAGAACAGAGGGAAACCTAAATATAAATACTGCTACTGTAGACGAACGCTTCAACCTAGAAGAACAAAATTTGGTGAGCCAAGTGGATTTGTGTACTGATCATTAGCACCAAGTATCATCAAGATTGGTTGAAAAAATATTTGCTGGTATTTCGGAAACTCGTTATTTCGTAGAAGCTTGGCAACCCCTCTCAATGAAAGTGCTTTCCACAGTCTGTGCCTAGGGCTACTTGAAGAGGAAACAAACCATAGAGACAAAACTGAGAACTCCTTTATTTTGTCAAGTTTAAAAGAGCTACTACAAACCATGTTGGATTTAGAGTTCCAAATTCATCTATCTATATGGGAGAGAACAGAGGGAAACCTAAATATATAAACTGCTACTGTAGACGAATGCTTCAACCTAGAAGAAGAAAATTTGGTGAGCCAAGTGGGATTTGTGTACTGATCATTACCACCAAGTATCATCAAGATTGGATGAAAAAATATTTGCTGGTATTTCAGAAACTCGTTATTTCTTAGAAGCTTGGCAACCCCTATCAATGAAAGTGCTTTTCCACAGTCTGTGCCTAGGGCTACTTGAAGAGGAAACAAACCATCGAGACAAATCTGAGAACTCCTTTATTTTGTCAAGTTTCAAAGAGCTACTACAAACCATGTTGGATTTAGAGTTCCAAATTCATCTATCTATATATGAGAGAACAGAGGGAAACCTAAATATAAAAACTGCTACTGTAGACGAACGCTTCAACCTAGAAGAACAAAATTTGGTAAGCCAAGTGGGATTTGTGTACTGATCATTACCACCAAGTATCATCAAGATTGTGTGAAAAAATATTTGCTGGTATTTCGGAAACTCGTTATTTCTTAGAAGGTTGGCAACCCTCTCAAT
>NW_027514505.1:152560-178316 GCF_048772815.1 Callospermophilus lateralis | reverse complement strand
AGACTGCAGAAAAGCATTTTCAATGAAAGGGGTTTCCAAGCTTCCAAGAAATTATGAGTTACAGAAATACCAGCAAATATTTTTTTCACCCAATCTTGATGATACTTGGTGCTAATGATCGGTACAGAAATCCCAATTGGCTCACCAAATTTTGTTCTTCTAGGTTGAAGGGTTCGTCTACAGTAGTATTTTTATATTTAGGTTTCACTCTCTTCTCTTCTATATAGATAGATGAATTTGGAACTCTAAATCCAACATGGTTTGTAGTATCTCTTTGAAACTTGAAAAAATATAGGAGTTCTCAGTTTAGTCTCTATGGTTTGTTTCTTCTTCAAGTAGCCCTAGGCACAGACTGTGGAAAAGAAATTTCATTGAGAGGGGTTGCCAAGCTTCTAAGAATTAACGAGTTTCGGTAATACCAGCAAATATTTTTTCACCCAATCTTGATGATCCTTCCTGGTAATGATCACTGCAAGAATCCCACTTGGCTCACCATATTTTGTTCTTCTACGTTGAAGCGTTCGTTTACAGTAGCAGTTTTATTTTTAGGTTTCACTTTGTTCTCTCCTATAGAGATAGATGAATTTGGAACTCTAAATCCAACATGGTTTGCAGTAGCTCTTTGAAACTTGACAAAAAAAAGTAGTTCTCATTTTTGTTTCAATGGTTTGTTTCCTCTTCAAGTAGCCCTTGGCACAGACTTTGGAAAAGCACTTTCATTGAGAGGGGCTACCATACTTCAAAGAATTAACCAGTTTCCGTAATACCAGCAAATATTTTTTCACCCAATCTTGATGATACTTGGTGGTAATGGTCAGTACACAAATCCCACTTGGCTCACCAAATTTTGTTATTCTAGGTTGAAGCGTTCGTTTACAGTTGGAGTTTATACATTTAGGTTTTCCCCTGTTCTCTCCTATATAGATAGCTGAATTTGGAACCCTAAATCCAACATGGTTGTAGTAGCTCTTTAAAACTTGACAAAAAGAAAGTAGTTCTCAGTTTTGTCTCTATAATTTGTTTCCTCTTCAAGTAGCCCTAAGCAGAGACTGTGGAAAAGCACTTTCATGAAATGGATTGCCAAGCTTCCAAGAAATTACGAGTTTCCAAAATACCAGCAAATATTTTTCACCCATTCTTGATGATAGGTGGTGGTAATGACAAGTACACAAATCCCACTTGGCTCACGAAATTTTGTTCTTCTAGTTGGAAGCGTTCGTTTACAGTAGCAGTTTATATTTTTAGGTTTCCCTATTTTCTCTTCTATATAGATAGCTGAATTTAGAACTCTAAATCGAACATGGTTTGTAGTAGCTTTTTGAAACTTGACAAAAAAAAGTAGTTCTCAATTTTGTCTCTATGATTTGTTTCCTCTTCAAGTAGCCCTAAGCAGAGACTGTGGAAAAGCACTTTCATTGAAAGGAGTTGCCAAGCTTCCACGAAATTACGAGTTTCCGAAATACCAGCAAATACTTTTTCACAAAATCTTGATGATACGTGGTGGGAATGACAGGTACACAAATCCCACTTGGCTCACCAAATTTAGTTCTTCTAGGTTGAAGCGTTCGTTTACAGTAGCAGTTTTTATTTTAGGTTTCACTTTGTTCTCTCCTATATAGATAGATGAATTTGGAACTCTAAATCCAACATGGTTGTAGTAGCTCTTTGAACTTGACAAAATAAACGAGTTCTCAGTTTTGTCTCTATTGTTTGTTTCCTCTTCAGGTAGCTCTAGGCACAGACTGTGGAAAAGCACTTTCATTGAGAGGGGTTGCCATCTTCTAAGAAATAACGAGTTGCCAAAATACCAGCAAATATTATTTCACCCAAAAGTAATGATACTTGGTGGTAATGATCAGTACACAAATCCAATTGGCTCACCAAATTTTGTTCTTCTAGGTTGAAGCGTTCGTCTACAGTTGTATTTTTATATTTATGTTTCACTCTGTTCTCTTCTATATAGATAGATGAATTTGGAACTCTAAATCCAACATGGTTTGTAGTATCTCTTTGAAACTTAAAAAATATAGGAGTTCTCAGTTTAGTCTCTATGGTTTGTTTCCTCTTCATGTAGCCCTAGGCACTGACTGTGGAAAAGAACTTTCATTGAGAGGGATGGCAAGCTTCTAAGAATTAACGAGTTTCCGTAATACCAGCAAATATTTTTTCACCCAATCTTGATGATACTTCGTGGTAATGATCATTACACGAATCCCACTTGGCTCACCAAATTGTGTTCTTCTAGGTTGAAGCGTTCGTTTACAGTAGCAGTTTTTATTTTTAGGTTTCACTTTGTTCTCTCCCATATAGATAGATGAATTTGGAACTCTAAATCCAACATGGTTTGCAGTAGCTCTTTGAAACTTGACAAAAAAAGTAGTTCTCATTTTTGTTTCAGTGGTTTGTTTCCTCTTCAAGTAGCCCTTGGCACAGACTTTGGGAAAAGCACTTTCATTGAGAGGGGCTGCCATGCTTCTAAGAATTAACCAGTTTCCGTAATACCAGCAAATATTTTTTCACCCAATCTTGATGATACTTGGTGGTAATGATCAGTACACAAATCCCAATTGGCTCACCAAATTTTGTTATTCTAGGTTGAATCGTTCGTTTACAGTAGGAGTTTATACTTTTAGGTTTTCCTCTGTTCTCTTCCTATATAGATAGATGAATTTGGAACTCTAAATCCAACATGGTTTTTAGTAGCTCTTTGAAACTTGACAACATAAAGGAGTTCTCAGTTTTGTCTCTGTGGTTTGTTTCCTTTCAAGTAGTCCTAAGAAGATACTGTGGAAAAGCACTTTCATTGAAAGGGGGTTGCCAAGCATCCAAGAAATTACGAGTTTCCGAAATACAGGCAATTATTTTTTCACCCAATCTGGATGATACGTGGTGATAATGACATGTACACAAATCCCACTTGGCTCACCAAATTTTGTTCTTCTAGGCTGAAGCGTTCATCTACCGTAGCAGTTTTTATATGTGGGTTTCACTCTGTTCTCTCTTATACAGATAGATGAATTTGTAACTCTAAATCCAAGACGGTTTGTAGTAGCTCTTTGAAACTTGACAAAATAAAGTAGTTCTCAGTTTTGTCTCTATGGTTTGTTCCTGTTCAAGTAGCCCTAGGCACAGACTTTGGAAAAGCACTTTCATTGAGAGGGGGTTACCAAGCTTCTAAGAATAAACGAGTTTCCGTAATACCAGCAAATATGTTTTCACCCAATCTTGATGATACTTTGTGGTAATGATCAGTACACAAATCCCACTTGGCTCACCAATTTTGTTCTTCTAGTTTGAAGCATTCGTTTACAATAGCAGTTTATATTTTTAGGTTTCCCTCTGTTCTCTCCCATATAGATAGCTGAATTTGGAACTCTAAATCCAACATGGTTTGTAGTAGCTCTTTGAAACTTGACAAAAAAAAGTAGTTCTCAGTTTTGTCTCTATGATTTGTTTCCTCTTCAAGTAGCCCTTAGCAGAGACTGTGGAAAAGCACTTTCATTGAAAGGAGTTGCCAAGCTTCCACGAAATTACGAATTTCTGAAATACCAGCAAATACTTTTTCACCAAATCTTGATGATACGTGGTGGTAATGATAGGTACACAAATCCCACTTGGCTCACCAAATTTTAGTTCTTCTAGGTTGAAGCGGTGGTTTACACTAGCAGTTTTGATTTTTAGGTTTCTCTTTGTTCTCTCCTATATAGATAGATGAATTTGGAACTAAATCCAACATGGTTTGTAGTAGCTCTTTGAAACTTGACAAAAATAAAGGAGTTCTCAGTTTTGTCTCTATGGTTTGTTTCCTCTTCAAGTAGTCCTAGGCACAGACTGTGGAAAAGCAATTTCATTGAGAGGGGTTGCCAAGCTTCTAAGAAATAACGAGTTTCCGAAATACCAGGAAATGTTTTTTCACCCAAGCTTGATGATGCTTGGTGGTAATGATCAGTACACAAAATCCCACTTGGCTCACCAAATTTTGTTCTTCAAGGTTGAAGCGTTCGTCTACAGTAGCAGTTTTTATATTTAGGTTTCACTCTGTTCTCTCCTATATAGATAGATGAATTTGGAACTGTAAATCCAACATGGTTAGGAGTAGCACTTTGAAACTTGACAAAATAAAGTAGTTCTCAGTTTTGTCTCTATGTTTTGTTTACTCTTCAAATAGCCCTAAACAAAGACTGTGGAAAAGCACTTTCATTGAGAGGGGTTGCCAAGCTTCTAAGAATAAAAGAGTTTCCGTAATACCAGCAAATATTTTTTCTCCCAATCTTGATGATACTTCGTGGTAATGATCACTACACAAATCCCACTTGGCTCATCAAATTTTGTCCTTCTAGGTTGAAGCGTTAGTTTACAGTAGCAGTTTTTATATGTAGGTTTCACTCTGTTCTCTCTTATATAGATAGATGAATTTGGAACTCTAAATCCAACATAGTTTGTAGTAGCTCTTTGAAGCTTGACAAAATAAAGGAACTCTCAGTTTTGTCTCTATGGTTTGTTTCCTCTTCAAGTAACTCTAGGCACACACTGTGGAAAAGCACTTTCATTGAAAGGGATTGCCAAGCTTCCAAGAATTAACGAGGTTCTGAAACACCAGCAAATATTTTTTCACCCAATCTTGATGATTCTTGGTGGTAATGATCAGTACACAAATCCCACTTGGGTCACCAAATTTTGCTCTTCTAGGTTGAAGCGTTCGTTTACTGGAGCAGTTTTTATTTCTAGGTTTCAAAATGTTCTCTCCTATATAGATAGATGAATTTGGAACTCTAAATCCAACATGGGTTGTAGTAGCTTTTTGAAACTTGACAAAATAAAGGAGTTCTCAGTTTTGTCTCTATGGTTTGTTTCCTCTTCTAGTAGCCCTAGGCACATACTGTGGAAAAGCACTTTCATTGAGATGGGTTGCCACGCTTTTAAGAAATAACGAGTTTCCGAAATAGCAGCAAATATTTTTTCACCCAATCTTGATGACACTAGGTGGTAATGATCAATACACAAATCCCACTTGGCTCACCAAATATTGTTCTTCTAGGTTGAAGCGTTCGTCTACAGGACCAGTTTTTATTTTTAGGTTTTTCTCTGTTCTCTCCTATATAGATAGATGAATTTGGAACTCTAAATCCAACATGGTTTGTAGTAGCTCTTTGAAACTTGACAAAATAAAGGAGTTCTCAGTTTTGTCTCTATGGTTTGTTTCCTCTTCAATAGCCCTAGACACAGACTGTAAAAAAGCACTTTCATTGAGAGGGCTTGGCAACTTCTAAGAATTAACGAGTTTCCAAAATACCAGCAAATATTTTTTCACCCAATCTTGATGATACTTGGTGGTAATGATCAGTCCACCAATCCCACTTGGCTCACCAAATTTTGTGCTTCTAGGTTGAAGCGTTTGTCTACAGTAACATTTTTATATTTAGGTTCCACACTGTTCTCTTCTACATTGATAGATAAATTTGGAACGCTAAATCCAACATGGTTTGTAGTATCTCTTTGAAACTTGAAAAAATAAAGGAGCTCTCAGTTTTGCCTCTATGTTTTGTCTACTCTTCAAGTAGCCCTAGGCACAGACTGTGGAAAAGCACTTTCATTGAGAGGGGTTGCCAAGCTTCTAAGAATTAACGAGTTTCCGTAAGACCAGCAAATATTTTTTCACCCAATCTTGATGATACTTCGAGGTAATGATCACTAGAAGAATCCCACTTGGCTCACCAAATTTTGTTTTTCTAGGTTGAAGCGTTCGTCTACAGTAGCAGTTTTTATATTTAGGTTTCCATCTGTTCTCTTCTATATAGATAGATGAATATGGAACTCTAAATCCAACATGGTTTGTAGTAGCTCTTTGAAACTTGACAAAATAATGTAGTTCTCAGTTTTGTCTCTATGGTTTGTTTACTCTTCAAGTAGTCCTAAGAAGTGCCTGTGGAAAAGCACTTTCATTGACAGGGGTTGCAAAGCATCCAAGAAATTACGAGTTTACGAAATACCAGCAAATATTTTTTCACTAAATCTGGATGATACGTGGTGGTAATGACAAGTACACAAATCCCACTTTGATCACCAAATTTTGTTCTTCTAGGTTGAAGCGTTCGTTTACAGTAGCAGTTTTTATTTTTAGGTTTCACTTTGTTCTCTCCTATATAGAAAGATGAATTTGAATCTCTAAATCCAACATGGTTTGTAGTATCTCTTTGAAACTTGACAAAGTAAAAAAGTTCTCAGTTTTGTCTGTATGGTTTGTTTCCTCTTCAAGTAGCCCTAGGCACAGACTGTAAAAAAGCACTTTCATTGAGAGGGGTTGCCAACTTCTAAGAATTAACGAGTTTCCAAAATACCAGCAAATATTTTTTCACCCAATCTTGATGATACTTGGTGGTAATGATCAGTACACCAATCCCACTTGGCTCACCAAATTTTGTTCTTCTAGGTTGAAGCGTTTGTCTACAGTAGCAGTTTTATATTTAGGTTTCACTCTGTTCTCTTCTATATAGGTAGATGAATTTGGTACTCTAAATCCAACATGGTGTGTAGTATGTCTTTGAAACTTGAAAAAATATAGGAATTCTCAGTTTTGTCTCTATGGTTTGTTTCCTCTTCAAGTAGCCATAAGCAGAGATTGTGGAAAAGCATTTTCATTGAAAGGGGTTGCCAATTATCCAAGAAATTACGAGTTTCCGAAATACCAGCAAATACTTTTTCACCCAATCTGGATGATACTTGGTGGCAATGACAAGTACACAAATCCCACTTGGGTCACCAAATTTAGTTCTTCTAGGTTGAAGCGTTCGTTTACAGAAGCAGTTTTTATTTTTAGGTTTCACTCTGTTCTCAAATATATAGATAGATGAATTTGGAACTCTAAATCCAACATGGTTTGTAGTAGCTCTTTGAAAATTGACAAAATAAAGTAGTTCTCAGTTTTGTCTCTATGGTTTGTTTGCTCTTCAAGTAGCCCTAGACACAGACTGTGAAAAAGCACTTTCATTGAGAGGGGTTGCCAAGCTTCTAAGAAATAATGAGTTTCCGAAATACCAGCAAATATTTTTTCACCCAAACTTGATGATACTTGGTGGTAATGATCGGTACACAAATCCTACTTGACTCCCCAAATTTTGTTCTTCAAGGTTGCAGCGTTCGTCTACAGTAGCAGTTTTTATATTTAGGTTTCACTGTGTTCTCTTTTATATAGATAGATGAATTTGGAACTCTAAATCCAACATGGTTTGTAGTAGCTCTTTAAAACTTGACAAAATAAAGGAGTTCTCAGTTTTGCCTCTATGTTTTGTCTACTCTTCAAGTAGCCCTAGGCACAGACTGTGGAAAAGCACTTTCATTGAGAGGGGTTGCCAAGCTTCTAAGAAATAACAAGTTTTCGTAATACTAGCAAATATTTTTTCACCCAATCTTGATGATACTTGGTGGTAATGATCAGTACACAAATCCCACTTGTCTGACCACATTGTGTTCCTCTAGGTTGAAGCGTTCGTTTATAGTAGCAGTTTTTATATGTAGGTTTTACTCTGTTCTTTCCTATATAGATAGATGAATTTGGAACTCTAAATCCAACATGGTTTTTAGTAGCTCTTTGAAACTTGACAAAATAAAGTAGTTCTCAGTTTTGCCTCTATTGTTTGTTTCATCTTCAAGTAGCCCTAGGCCCAGACTCTGGAAAAGCACTTTCATTGAGAGGGGTTCCCAAGCTTCTAAGAAATAATGAGTTTCCGAAATTCCAACAAATATTTTTTCACCCAATCTTGATGATACGTGGTGGTAATGATCAGTACACAAATCCCACTTGGCTCACCAAACTGTGTTCTTCTTGGTTGAAGCGTTCGTCTACAGTAGCAGTTTTTGTATGTAGGTTTCACTCTGTTCTCTCTTATATAGATAGATGAATTTGGAACTCTAAATCCAGCATGGTATGTAGTAGCTCTTTGATACTTGACAAAATAAAGTGGTTCTCATTTTTGTCTCTACGTTTTGTTTCCTCTTCAAGTAGCCCTGGTCACAGACTGTGGAAAAGCATTTTTATTGAAAGTGGTTGCCAAGCTTCCAAGAAATAATGAGTTTCCGAAATACCAGCAAATATTTTTTCCCCAAATGTTGATGATACGTGGTGGTAATGACAAGTACACAAATCCCACTTGGATCACCAAGTTTTGTTCTTCTTGGTTGAAGTGTTCGTTTACAGAAGCAGTTTTTATATTTAGGTTTCACTCTTTTCTCTACTATGTAGATAGATGAATTTGGAACTCTAAATCCAACATAGTTTGTAGTAGCTCTTTGAAACTTGTCAAAATAAAGGAGTTCTAGATTTGACTCTATTGTTTGTTTCTTCTTCAAGTAGCCCTAGGCACAGACTGTGGAAAAGCACTTTCATTGAGAGGGGTTGAGAAGCTTTCAAGAAATTACGAGTTTACGAATTACCAGAAAATATTTTTTCACCCAATCTTGATGATACTTGGTGGTAATGATCAGAACACAAATCTCACTTGGCTCACCAAATTTTTTTCTTCCAGGTTGCAGCGTTCGTCTACAGTAGCAGTTTTTTATTTAGGTTACCCTCTGTTCTCTCCTATATAGATAGATGAATTTGGAACTCTAAATCCAACATGGTTTGTAGTAGCTGTTTGAAACTTGACAAAAAAAATAGTTCTCAGTTTTCTCAATATGGTTTGATTCCTCTTCAAGTAGCCCTAAGCGGAGACTGTGGAAAAGCAATTTCATTGAAAGGGGTTGCCAATTATCCAAGAAATTACGAGTTTCCGAAATACCAGCAAATATTTTTTCACCCAATCTTGATGATACGTGGTCGTAATGACAAGTACACAAATCCCACTTGGCTCACCAAATTTTGTTCTTCTAGTTTGAAGCGTTCGTCTACAGTAGCAGTTTTATATTTAGGTATCACTCTGTTCTCTCCTATATAGATAGATGAATTTGGAACCCTAAATCCAACATGGTTTGTAGTAGCTCTTTGAAACTTGACAAAATATAGGAGTTCTCAGTTTTGTCTCAATGGTTTGTTTCCTCTTCAAGTAGCCCTAGGCACAGACTGTGGAAAAGCACTTTCATTGAGAGCGGTTGCCAAGCCTCTAAGCAATAACGATTTTCCGAAATACCAGCAAATATTTTTTCACCCAATCTTGATGATACGTGGTGGTAATGATCAGGACACAAAACCCCCTTGTCTGACCAAATTGTGTTTTTCTAGGTTGAAGCTTTCGTTTATAGTAGCAGTTTTTATATGTAGGTTTTACTCTGTTTTCTCCTATATAGATAGATGAATTTGGAACTCTGAATCCAACATTGTTTGTAGTAGCTCTTTGAATCTTGACACAATAAAGGAGTTCTCAGTTTTGTCTCTATGGTTTGTTTCCTCTTCAAGTAGCCCTAGGCACAGACTGTGGAAAAGCACTTTCATTGAGAGGGGTTGCCAAGCTTCTAAGAAATAACGAGTTTCCGAAATACCAGCAAATATTTTTTCACCCAAACTTGCTGATACTTGGTGGTAATGATCGGTACACAAATTCCACTTGCCTCACCAAATTTTGTTCTTCTAGTTTGAAGCGTTCGTTTACAGTAGCAGTTTATATTTTTAAATTTCCCTCTGTTCTCTCGTATATAGATAGATGAATTTGGAACTCTAAATCCAACATTGTTTGTAGTAGTTCTTTAAAACTTGACAAAAAAAAGTAGTTCTCAGTTTTGTCTCTATGGTTTGTTTCCTCTTCAAGTAGCCATAAGCAGAGACTGTGGAAAAGATCGTTCATTGAAAGGGGTTGCCAAGCTTCCAAGAAATAACGAGTTTCCGAAATACCAGCAAATATTTTTTCACCCAATCTTGATGATGCTTTGTGGTAGTGATCGGTACACAAATCCCAATTGACTCACCAAATTTTGTTCTTCTAGTTTGAAGCGTTCGTTTACAGTAGCAGTTAATTTTTTTAGATTTCCAGCTTATCCCTCCTATATACATAGATGAATTTGGAACTCTAAATCCAAAATGATTTGTAGTAGATGTTTGAAACTTGACAAAATAATAGTTCTCAGTTTTCTCATTGCTGTCAAGTAGCCCTAAGCGGAGACTGTGGAAAAGCAGTTTCATTGAAAGGGGTTGCCAAGTATCCAAGAAATTACAAGTTTCCGAAATACCAGCGAATATTTTTTCACCCAATCTTGATGATACGTGGTGGTAATGACAAGTACACAAATCCCACTTTGCTCACCAAATTTTATTCTTCTAGGTTGAAACGTTCGTCTACAGTAGCAGTTTTATATTTAGGTATCACTCTGTTCTCTCCTATATAGATAGATGAATGTGGAACTCTAAATTCAACATGGTTTGTAGTAGCTCTTTGAAACTTGACAAAATATAGGAGTTCTCAGTTTTGTCTCTATGGTTTGTTTCCTCTTCAAGTAGCCCTAGGCACAGACTGTGGAAAAGCACTTTCATTGAGAGGGGTTGCCAAGCTTCTAAGCAATAACGAGTTTCCGAAATACCAGCAAATATTTTTTCACCCAATCTTGATGATACGTGGTGGTAATGATCAGTACACAAAACCCACTTGTCTGACCAAATTGTGTTCTTCTAGGTTGAAGCGTTCGTTTATAGTAGCAGTTTTTATATGTAGGTTTTACTCTGTTCTCTCCTATATAGATAGATGAATTTGGAACTCTAAATCCAACATGGTTTTTAGTAGCTGTTTGAAACTTGAAAAAATAAAGGAGTTCTCAGTTTTGTCTCTATGGTGTGTTTCCTCTTCAAGTAGCCCTAGGCACAGACTGTGGAAAAGCACTTTCACTGAGAGGGGTTGCCAAGCTTCTAAGAAATAACGAGTTTCCGAAATACCAGCAAATATTTTTTCCCAAAATGTTGATGATACGTGGTGGTAATGACAAGTACACAAATCGCACTTGGATCACCAAGTTTTGTTCTTCTTGGTTGAAGTGTTCGTTTACAGAATCAGTTTTCATATTTAGGTTTCACTCTGTTCTCTACTATATAGATAGATGAATTTGGAACTCTAAATCCAACATGGTTTGTAGTAGCTCTTTGAAACTTGTCAAAATAAAGCAGTTCTCAGTTTTGTCTCTATGGTTTGTTTCTTCTTCAAGTAGCCCTAGGCACAGACTGTGGAAAAGCACTTTCATTAAGAGGGGTTGAGAAGCTTTCAAGAAATTACGAGTTTCCGAAATACCAGCAAATATTTTTTCACCCAATCTTGATGATACTTGGTGGTAATGATCAGAACACAAATCTCACTTGGCTCACCAAATTTTTTTCTTCCAGGTTGCAGCGTTCGTCTACAGTAGCAGTTTTTTATTTAGGTTTCCCTCTGTTCTCTCCTATATAGATAGATGAATTTGGAACTCTAAATCCAACATGGTTTGTAGTAGCTCTTTGAAACTTGACAAAATAAAGTAGTTCTCAGTTTTGCCCCTATGGTTTGTTTCCTCTTCAAATAGCCCTAGGCACAGACGCTGGAAAAGCACTTTCATTGAGAGGGGTTCCCAAGCTTCTAAGACATAACGAGTTTCCGAAATACCAGCAAATATTTTTTCACCCAATATTGATGATACGTGGTGGTAATGATCAGTACACAAATCCCACTTGGCTCACCAAAGTGTGTTCTTCTAGGTTGAAGCGTTCGTCTACAGTAGCAGTTTTTGTATGTAGGTTTCACTCTGTTCTCTCTTATATAGATAGATGAATTTGGAACTCTAAATCCAGCATGGTTTGTAGTAGCTCTTTGAAACTTGACAAAAAAAAGAAGTTCTCATTTTTGTCTCTACGGTTTGTTTCCTCTTCAAGTAGCCCTAGGCACAGACTGTGGAAAAGCACTCTCATTGAGAGGGGTTGCCAAGCTTCTAAGAAATAACGAGTTTCTGAAACCAGCAAATATTTTTTCACCCAATCTGGATGATACTTGGTGGTAATGATCAGTACACAAATCCCACTTGGCACACCATATTTTGTTCTTCTAGGCTGAAGCCTTCATCTACAGTAGCAGCTTTTATATTTAGTTTCCCTCTGTTCTCTCCTATATAGATAGATGAATTTGGAACTCTAAATCCAACATGGTTTTTAGTAGCTCTTTGAAACTTGACAAAATAAAGGAGTTCTCAGTTTTGTCTCGACGGTTTGTTTCCTCTTCAAGTAGCCCTAGTCACAGACTGTGGAAAAGCATTTTTATTGAAAGTGGTTGCCAAGCTTCCAAGAAATAACGAGTTTCCGAAATACCAGCAAATATTTTTTCACCCAATCTTGATGATACTTGGTGGTAATTATCAGTACACAAATCTCACTTGGCTCACCAAATTTTTTTCTTCAAGGTGCAGCGTTCGTCTACAGTAGCAGTTTTTTATTTAGGTTTCCCTCTGTTCTCTCATATATAGATAGATAAATTTGGAACTCTAATTCCAACATGGTTTGTAGTAGCTCTTTGAAACTTGCCAAAATAGTAGTTCTCAGTTTTGTATCCAGGGTTTGTTTCCTCTTCAAGTAGCCCTAAGCAGAGACTGTGGAAAAGATAGTTCATTGAAAGGGGTTGCCAAGCTTCCAAGAAATAACGAGTTTCTGAAATACCAGCAAATGTTTTTTTACCCAATCTTGATGATGCTTTGTGGTAATGATCGGTACACAAATTCCAATTGACTCACCAAATTTTGTTCTTCTAGTTTGAAGCGTTCGTTTACAGTAGCAGTTAATTTTTTTAGATTTCCAGCTTATCTCTCCTATATACATAGATGAATTTGGAACTCTAAATCCAAAATGATTTGTAGTAGCTTTTTGAAAATTGCCAAAAAAATAGTGCTCAGTTTTCTAAATATGGTTTGATTCCTCTTCAAGTAGCCCTAAGCGGAGACTGTGGAAAAGCAGTTTCATTGAAAGGGGTTGCCAAGTATCCAAGAAATTACGAGTTTCCGAAACACCAGCAAATATTTTTTCACCCAATCTTGATGATACGTGGTGGTAATGACAAGTACACAAATCTCACTTGACTCACCAAATTTTTTTCTTCTAGGTTGCAGCGTTCGTCTACAGTAGCAGTTTTTTATTTAGGTTTCCCTCTGTTCTCTCATATATAGATAGATGAATTTGGAACTCTAATTCCAACATGGTTTGTAGAAGCTCTTTGAAACTTGCCAAAATAGTAGTTCTCAGTTTTGTATCTAGGGTTTGTTTCCTCTTCAAGTAGCCCTAAGCAGAGACTGTGGAAATGATCGTTCATTGAAAGGGGTTGCCAAGCTTCCAAGAAATAACGAGTTTCTGAAATACCAGCAAATATTTTTTCACCCAATCTTGATGATGCTTTGTGGTAATGATCGGTACACAAATCCCAATTGACTCACCAAATTTTGTTCTTCTAGTTTGAAGCGTTCGTTTACAGTAGCAGTTAATTTTTTTAGATTTCCAGCTTATCTCTCCTATATACATAGATGAATTTGGAACTCTAAATCCAAAATGATTTGTAGTAGCTGTTTGAAACTTGCCAAAAAAATAGTTCTCAGTTTTCTCAATATGGTTTGATTCCTCTTCAAGTAGCCCTAAGTGGAGACTGTGGAAAAGCAGTTTCATTGAAAGGGGTTGCCAAGTATCCAAGACATTACGAGTTTCCGAGATACCAGCAAAATTTTTTCACCCAATCTTGATGATACGTGGTGGTAATGACAAGTACACAAATCCCACTTGGCTCACCAAATTTTATTCTTCTAGGTTGAAGCGTTCGTCTACAGTAGCAGTTTTATATTTAGGTATCACTCTGTTCTCTCCTATATAGATAGATGAATGTGGAACTCTAAATCCAACATGGTTTGTAGTAGCTCTTTGAAACTTGACAAAATATAGGAGTTCTCAGTTTTGTCCCTACGGTTTGTTTCCTCTTCAAGTAGCCCTAGTCACAGACTGTGGAAAAGCATTTTTATTGAAAGTGGTTGCCAAGCTTCCAAGAAATAACGAGTTTCCGAAATACCAGCAAATATTTTTTCCCAAAATGTTGATGATACGTGGGGGTAATGACAAGTACACAAATCCCACTTGGATCACCAAGTTTTGTTCTTCTTGGTTGAAGTGTTCGTTTACAGTAGCAGTTTTTATATTTAGGTTTCACTCTGTTCTCTACTGTATAGATAGATGAATTTGGAATTCTAAATCCAACATGGTTTGTAGTAGCTCTTTGAAATTTGTCAAAATAAAGGAATTCTCAGTTTTGTCTCAATGGTTTGTTTCTTCTTCACGTAGCCTTAGGCACAGACTGTGGAAAAGCACTTTCATTGAGAGGGGTTGAGAAGCTTTCAAGAAATTACGAGTTTCCGAAACACCAGCAAATATTTTTTCACCCAATCTTGATGATACTTGGTGGTAATGATCAGTACACAAATCTCACTTGGCTCACCAAATTTTTTTCTTCTAGGTTGCAGCGTTCGTCTACAGTAGCAGTTTTTTATTTAGGTTTCCCTCTGTTCTCTCATATATAGATAGATGAATTTGGAAGTCTAATTCCAACATGGTTTGTAGTAGCTCTTTGAAACTTGCCAAAATAGTAGTTCTCAGTTTTGTATCTAGGGTTTGTTTCCTCTTCAAGTAGCCCTAAGCAGAGACTGTGGAAAAGATCGTTCATTGAAAGGGGTTGCCAAGCTTCCAAGAAATAACGAGTTTCCGAAATACCAGCAAATATTTTTTCACCCAATCTTGATGATGCTTTGGGGTAATGATCGGTACACAAATCCCAATTGACTCACCAATTTTGTTCTTCTAGTTTGAAGCGTTCGTTTACAGTAGCAGTTAATTTTTTTAGATTTCCAGCTTATCTCTCCTATATACATAGATGAATTTGGAACTCTAAATCCAAAATGATTTGTAGTAGCTGTTTGAAACTTGACAAAAAAAAATAGTTCTCAGTTTTCTCAATATGGTTTGATTCCTCTTCAAGTAGCCCTAAGCGGAGACTGTGGAAAAGCATTTTCATTGAAAGGGGTTGCCAAGTATCCAAGAAATTACGAGTTTCCGAAACACCAGCAAATATTTTTTCACCCAATCTTGATGATACGTGGTGGTAATGACAAGTACACAAATCCCACTTGGCTCACCAAATTTTATTCTTCTAGGTTGAAGCGTTCGTCTACAGTAGCAGTTTTATATTTAGGTATCACTCTGTTCTCTCCTATATAGATAGATGAATGTGGAACTCTAAATCCAACATGGTTTGTAGTAGCTCTTTGAAACTTGACAAAATATAGAAGTTCTCAGTTTTGTCTCTATGGTTTGTTTCCTCTTCAAGTAGCCCTAGGCACAGACTGTGGAAAAGCACTTTCATTGAGAGGGGTTGCCAAGCTTCTAAGCAATAACGAGTTTCCAATATACCAGCAAATATTTTTTCACCCAATCTTGATGATACGTGGTGGTAATGATCAGTACACAAAACCCACTTGTCTGACCAAATTGTGTTCTTCTAGGTTGAAGCGTTCGTTTATAGTAGCAGTTTTTATATGTAGGTTTTACTCTGTTCTCTCCTATATAGATAGATGAATTTGGAACTCTAAATCCAACATGGTTTTTAGTAGCTGTTTGAAACTTGAAAAAATAAAGGAGTTCTCAGTTTTGTCTCTATGGTTTGTTTCTTCTTCAAGTAGCCCTAGGCACAGACTGTGGAAAAGCACTTTCATTGAGAGGGGTTGAGAAGCTTTCAAGAAATTACGAGTTTCCGAAATACCAGCAAATATTTTTTCACCCAATCTTGATGATACTTGGTGGTAATGATCAGAACACAAATCTCACTTGGCTCACCAAATTTTTTTTCTTCCAGGTTGCAGCGTTCGTATACAGCAGCAGTTTTTTATTTAGGTTTCCCTCTGTTCTCTCCTATATAGATAGATGAATTTGGAACTCTAATTCCAACATGGTTTGTAGTAGCTCTTTGAAACTTGACAAAATATAGTAGTTCTCAGTTTTGCCCCTATGGTTTGTTTCCTCTTCAAATAGCCCTAGGCACAGACTCTGGAAAAGCACTTTCATTGAGAGGGGTTCTAAAGCTTCTAAGACATAAAGAGTTTCCGAAATACCAGCAAATATTTTTTCACCCAATCTTGATGATACGTGGTGGTAATGATCAGTACACAAATCCCACTTGGCTCACCAAAGTGTGTTCTTCTATGTTGAAGCGTTCGTCTACAGTAGCAGTTTTTGTATGTAGGTTTCACTCTCTTCTCTCTTATATAGATAGATGAATTTGGAACTCTAAATCCAGCATGGTTTGTAGTAGCTCTTTGAAACTTGACAAAAAAAAGTAGTTCTCATTTTTGTCTCTACGGTTTGTTTCCTCTTCAAGTAGCCCTAGGCACAGACTGGGAAAAAGCACTTTCATTGAGAGGGGTTGCCAAGCTTCTAAGAGATAACGAGTTTCCGAAACCAGCAAATATTTTTTCACCCAATCTGGATGATACTTGGTGGTACTGATCAGTACACAAATCCCACTTGGCACACCATATTTTGTTCTTCTAGGCTGAAGACTTCGTCTACAGTAGCAGCTTTTATATTTAGTTTCCCTCTGTTCTCTCCTATATAGATAGATGAATTTGGAACTCTAAATCCAACATGGTTTTTAGTAGCTGTTTGAAACTTGAAAAAATAAAGGAGTTCTCAGTTTTGTCTCTATGGTGTGTTTCCTCTTCAAGTAGCCCTAGGCACAAACTGTGGAAAAGCACTTTCACTGAGAGGGGTTGCCAAGCTTCTAAGAAATAACGAGTTTCTGAAATACCAGCAAATATTTTTTCCCAAAATGTTGATGATACGTGGTGGTGATGACAAGTAAACAAATCCCACTTGGATCACCAAGTTTTGTTCTTCTTGGTTGAAGTGTTCGTTTACAGAAGCAGTTTTTATATTTAGGTTTCACTCAGTTCTCTACTATATAGATAGATGAATTTGGAACTCTAAATCCAACATGGTTTGTAGTAGCTCTTTGAAACTTGTCAAAATAAAGCAGTTCTCAGTTTTGTCTCTAGGGTTTGTTTCCTCTTCACGTAGCCCTAAGCAGAGACTGTGGAATAGATTTTCATTGAAAGAGGTTGCCAAGCTTCCAAGAAATAACGAGTTTCCTAAATACCAGCAAATATTTTTTCACCCAATCTTGATGATACTTTGTGGTAATGATCGGTACACAAATCCCAATTGACTCACCAAATTTTGTTCTTCTCGTTTGAAGCGTTCGTTTACAGTAGCAGTTTATTTTTTTAGATTTCCCTCTGTTCTCTCCTATATAGATAGATGAATTTGGAACTCTAAATCCAATATGGTTTGTAGTAGCTGTTTGAAACTTGACAAAAAAAAAATAGTTCTCAGTTTTCTCAATATGGTTTGATTCCTCTTCAAGTAGCCCTATGCGGAGACTGTGGAAAAGCAATTTCATTGAAAGGGGTCGCCAATTATCCAAGAAATTACGAGTTTCCGAAATACCAGCAAATATTTTTTCACCCAATCTTGATGATACGTGGTGGTAATGACAAGTACACAAATCCCACTTGGCTCAACAAATTTTGTTCTTCTAAGTTGAAGCGTTCGTCTACAGTAGCAGTTTTTATATTTAGGTTTCACTCTGGTCTCTCCTATATAGATAGATGAATTTGGAACTCTAAATCCAACATGGTTTGTAGTAGCTCTTTGAAACATGACAAAAGAAAGGAGTTCTCAGTTTTGCCTCTATGGTTTGTTTCCTCTTCAAGTAGCCCAAGCACAGACTGTGGAAAAGCACTTTCATTGAGAGGGGTTGCCAAGATTCTAAGAAATAACGAGTTTCTAAAATTTCAGCAAATATTCTTTCACCCAATCTTGATGATACTTGGTGGTAATGGTCAGTACACACATCCCACTTGGCTCACCAAATTTAGTTCTTCTAGTTTGAAGCGTTCGTTCACAGTAGCAGTATATATTTTTAAATTTACCTCTGTTCTCTCCTACATAGATAGATGAATTTGGAACTCTAAATCCAACATGGTTTGTAGTAGCTCTTTGAAACTTGACAAAAAAAAGTAGTTCTCAGTTTTGTCTCTATGGTTTGTTTCCTCTTCAAGTAGCCCTAAGCAGAGATTGTGGAAAAGCATTTTCATTGAAAGGGGTTGCCAAGTGTCCAAGAAATTAAGAGTTTCCGAAATACCAGCAAATATTTTTTCTTCCAATCTTGATGATACGTGGTGGTAATGACAGGTACACAAATCCCACATGGCTCACCAAATTTAATTCTTCTAGGTTGAAGCGTTCGTTTACAGTAGCAGTTTTTATTTTTAGCTTTCACTTTGTTCTCTCCTGTATTGATAGATGAATTTGGAACTCTAAATCCAACATGGTTTGTAGTAGCTCTTTTAAACTTGCCAAAATAGTAGTTCTCAGTTGTGTCTCTAGGGTTTGTTTCCTCTTCACGTAGCCCTAAGCAGAGACTGTGGAATATATTTTCATTGAAAGAGGTTGCCAAGCTTCCAAGAAATAACGAGTTTCCTAAATACCAGCAAATATTTTTTCACCCAATCTTGATGATACTTTGTGGTAATGATCGGTACACAAATCCCAATTGACTCACCAAATTTTGTTCTTCTCGTTTGAAGCGTTCGTTTACAGTAGCAGTTTATTTTTTTAGAATTCCCTCTGTTCTCTCCTATATAGATAGATGAATTTGGAATTCTAAATCCAATATGGTTTGTAGTAGCTGTTTGAAACTTGACAAAAAAAATAGTTCTCAGTTTTCTCAATATGGTTTGATTCCTCTTCAAGTACCCTAAGCGGAGACTGTGGAAAAGCAATTTCATTGAAAGGGGTTGCCAATTATCCAAGAAATTACGAGTTTCCGAAATACCAGCAAATATTTTTTCACCAATCTTGATGATACGTGGTGGTAATGATCATGACACAAAACCCACTTGTCTGACCAAATTGTGTTTTTCTAGGTTGAAGCTTTCGTTTATACTAGCAGTTTTTATATGTAGGTTTTACTCTGTTCTCTCCTATATAGATAGATGAATTTGGAACTCTGAATCCAACATGGTTTGTAGTAGCTCATTGAATCTTGACAAAATAAAGGAGTTCTCAGTTTTGTCTCTATGGTTTGTTTCCTCTTCAAGTAGCCCTAAGCACGGACTGTGGAAAAGCATTTTCATTGAAAGGGGTTGCCAAGTATCCAAGAAATTACGAGTTTCCGAAATACCAGCAAATATTTTTTCACCCAATCTTGATGATATGTGGTGGTAATGACATGTACACAAAACCACTTGTCTGACCAAATTTTATTCTTCTATGTTGAAGCGTTCGTCTACAGTAGCAGTTTTATATTTAGGTATCACTCTGTTCTCTCCTATATAGATAGATGAATTTGGAACTCTAAATCCAACATGGTTTTTAGTAGCTCTTTGTCACTAGACAAAATAAAGGAGTTCTAAGTTTTGTCTCTATGGTTTGTTTCCTCTTCAAGTAGCCCTAGGCACAGACTGTGGAAAAGTACTTTCACTGAGAGGGGTTTCCAAGCTTCTAAGCAATAACGAGTCTGCGAAATATCAGCAAATATTTTTTCACCCAATCTTGATGATACTTAGTGGTAATGATCAGTACACAAATCCTACTTGGCTCACCAAATTTTGTTCTTCTAGGTTGAAGCGTTCGTTTAGTGGAGCAGTTTTTATTTCTATGTTTCACTCTGTTCTCTCCTATATAGATAGATGAATTTGGAACTCTAAATCCAACATGGGTTGTAGTAGCTTTTTGAAACTTGACAAAATAAAGGATTCTCAGTTTTTTCTCTATGGATTGTTTCCTCTTCAAGAAGCCGTAGGCACTGACTGTGGAAAAGCACTTTCATTGAGAGGGGTTGCCAAGCTTTAAGAAATAACGAGTTTCTGAATACCAGCAAGTATTTTTTAACCCAATCTTGATGATTCTTGGTGGTAATGATCGGTACACAAATCCCACTTGACTCACAAAATTTTGTTCTTCTAGTTTGAAGCGTCCGTTCACAGTAGCAGTTTATATTTTTAAATTTCCCTCTGTTCTCTCCTATATAGATAGATGAATTTGGAACTCTAAATCCAACGTGGTTCGTAGTGGCTCTTTGAAACTTGACAAAATAAAGGAGTTCTCAGTTTTGTCTCTATGATTTGTTTCCTCTTCAAATAGCCCTAAGCAGAGACTGAGGAAAAGCACTTTAATTGAAAGGGGTTTTCAAGCTTCCAAGAAATAACGAGTTTCTGAAATACCAGCAAATATTTTTTCACCCAATCTTGATGATACGTGGTGGTAATGATCTGTACACAAATCCCACTTTTAATCACCAAAGTGTGTTCTTCTAAGTTGAAGCGTTCGTCTACAGTAGCAGTTTTTATATTTAGGTTTCACTGTGTTCTCTTTTATATAGATAGATGAATTTGGAACTCTAAATCGAACATGGTTTGTAGTAGCTCTTTGAAACTTGACAAAATGAAGGAGTTCTCAGTTTTGCATCTATGTTTTGTTTACTCTTTAAGTAGCCCTATGCACAGACTGGGGAAAAGCACTTTCATTGAGAGGGGTTGCCAAGCTTCTAAGAAATAACAAGTTTTCGTAATACTAGCAAATATTTTTTCACCCAATCTTGATGATACTTAGTGGTAATGATCAGTACACAAATCCCACTTGGCTCACCAAATTTTGTTCTTCTAGGTTGCAGCGTTCGTCTACAGTAGCAGTTTTTATTTTTAGCTTTCACTTTGTTCTCTCCAATATTGATAGATGAATTTGGAACTCTAAATCAAACATGGTTTGTAGTAGCTCTTTGAAAACTGACAAAATAAAGTAGTTGTCAGTTTTGTCTCTATGGTTTGTTTGCTCTTCAAGTAGCCCTAGGCACAGACTGTGGAAAAGCACTTTCATTGAGAGGGGTTGACAAGCTTCTAAGAAATAACAAGTTTCCGAAATACCAGCGAATATTTTTTCACCCAATCTGGATGATATTTGGTGGTAATGATCAGTACACAAATCCCACTTGGCTCACCAAATTTTATTCTTCTAAGTTGAAGCGTTCCTTTACAGTTGAAGTATTTATTTTTAGGTTTCCCTCTCTTCTCTCCTATATAGATACATGAATTTGGAACTCTAAATCCAACATGGTTTGTAGTAGCTCTTTGAAACCTGACAAAATAAAGGAGTTCTCAGTTTTGATTCTATGGTTTGTTTCTTCTTCAAGTACCCTAGGCACAGACTTTGGAAAAGCACTTTTATGAGAGGGGTTGCCAAGCTTCTAAGAAACAACGAGTTTCCGAAATACCAGCAAATATTTTTTCACCCAATCTTGGTGATACGTGGTGGTAATGATCAGTTCAGAAATCCCACTTGGCTCACCAAATTTTGTTCTTCTAGGTTGCAGCATTCGTCTACAGTAGGAGTTTCTATATTTAGGTTTCACTCAATTCTCTCCTATATAGATAGATGAATTTGGAACTCTAAATCCAACATGGTTTGTAGTAGCTCTATGAAACTTGATAAAACAATGGAGTTCCCAGTTTTGTCTCTATTTTTTGTTTCCTCTTCAAGTAGCCCTAGGCACAGAATGTGGAAAAGCACTTTCATTGAGATGGGTTGCAAGCTTCTAAGAAATAAATAGTTTCCGAAATAACAGCAAATATTTTTTCACGCAATCTTGATGATACTTGGTGGTAATGATCAGTACACAAATACCACTTGGTTCACCATATTTTATTCTTCTAGGTTGACGCTTTCGTCTACAGTAGCAGTTTTTATATTTAGGTTTCACTCTGTTCTCTCCTATATAGATAGATGAATTTGGAACTCTAAATCCAACATGGTATGTAGTAGCTCTTTGAAACTTGACAAATTAAAGTAGTTCTCAGTTTTGTCTCTATGTTTTGTTTCCTCTTCAAGTAGCCCAAGGCACAGACTGTGGAAAAGCACTTTTATTGAGAGGGGTTGCCAAGCTTCCAAGAAATTACGAGTTTTCGAAATACCAGCAAATATTTTTTAACCCATTCTGGATGATACGTGGTGGTAATGACAAGTACACAAATCCCACTTGGCTCACCAAATTTTGTTCTTCTAGGTTGAAGCGTTCGTCTACCGTAGCAGTTTTTATATATAGGTTTCACTCTGTTCTCTCTTATATCGATAGATGAATTTGGAACTCTAAATCCAACATGGTTTGTAGTAGCTCCTTGAAACTTGACAAAATAAAGGAGTTCTCAGTTTTTTCTCTATGGTTTGTTTACTCTTCAAGTAGCCATAGGCACAGACTGTGGAAAAGCACTTGCATTGAGGGGGGTTGCGAATCTTCTAAGAAATAACGAGTTTCCGAAATACAAGCAAATATTTTTTCACCCAATCTTGATGATACGTGTTGGTAATGATCAGTACACAAATCCCACATGGCTCACCAAATTTTGTTCCTCTAGGTTGAATCGTTCGTCTGCAGTAGCAGTTTTTATATTTAGGTTTCCCTCTGTTCTCCCCTATATAGATAGATGAATTTTGAACTCTAAATCAACATGCTTTGTAGTAGTTCTTTGAAACCTGACAAAAAAAGGAGTTCTCAATTTTGTCTCTATGATTTGTTTCCTCTTCAAGTAGCCCTAATCACAGACTGTGGAAAAGTACTTTCATTGAAAGGGGTTGCCAAGCTTCCAAGAAATTACGAGTTTCCGAAATACCAGCAAATATTTTTTCACCCAATCTTGATGATCCATGGTGGTAATGACAAGTACACAAATCCCACTTGGCTCACCAAATTTTGTTCCTCTAGGTTGAAGCGTTCGTTTACTGGAGCAGTTTTTATTTCTACGTTTCACACTGTTCTCTCCTATATAGATAGATGAATTTGGAACTCTAAATCCAACATGGTTTGTAGTAGCTCCTTGAAACTTGACAAAATAAAGGAGTTCTCAGTTTTGTCTCTATGGTTTGTTTCCTCTTCAAGTAGCCGTAGGCACAGACTGTGGAAAAGCACTTTCATTGAGGGGGGTTGCGAATCTTCTAAGAAATAACGAGTTTCCGAAATACAAGCAAATATTTTTTCACCCAATCTTGATGATACGTGGTGGTAATGATAAGTACACAAATCCCACATGGCTCACCAAATTTTGTTCTTCTAGGTTGAAGCGTTCGTCTACCATAGCAGTTTTTATATTTAGGTTTCCCTCTGTTCTCCCCTATATAGATAGATGAATTTGGAACTCTAAATCCAACATGCTTTGTAGTAGTAATTTGAAACTTGACAAAAAAAGGAGTTCTCAATTTTGTCTCTATGGATTATTTCCTCTTCAAGTAGCCCTAATCACAGACTGTGGAAAAGTACTTTCATTGAAAGGGGTTGCCAAGCTTCCAAGAAATTACAAGTTTCCAAAATACCAGCAAATATTTTTTCACCCAATCTTGATGATCCATGGTGGTAATGACAAGTACACAAATCCCACTTGGCTCACCAAATTTTGTTCTTCTAGGTTGAAGCGTTCGTTTACTGGAGCAGTTTTTATTTCTAGGTTTCAAAATGTTCTCTCCTATATAGATAGATGAATTTGGAACTCTAAATCCAACATGGGTTGTAGTAGCTTTTTGAAACTTGACAAAATAAAGGATTCTCACTTTTTTCTCTATGGTTTGTTTCCTCTTCAAGAAGCCCTATGCACTGACTGTGGAAAAGCACTTTCATTGAGAGGGGTTGCCAAGCTTTAAGAAATAACGAGTTTCCGAAATACAAGCAAGTATTTTTTCACCCAATCTTGATGATGCTTGGTGATAATGATCGGTACACAAATCCCACTTGACTCATCAAATTTTGTTCTTCTAGTTTGAAGTGTTCGTTCACAGTAGCAGTTTATATTTTTAAGTTTCCCTCTGTTCTCTCCTATATAGATAGATGAATTTTGAACTCTAAATCCAACATGGTTTGTAGTAGCCTTTGAAACTTGACAAAAAAAGTAATTCTCAGTTTTGTCTCTATGATTTGTTTCCTCTTCAAGTAGTCCTAAGCACAGACTGTGGAAAAGCACTTTCATTGAAAGGAGTTGGCAAGCTTCCAAGAAATTACGAGTTTCCGAAATACCAGCAAATATTTTTTCACCCAATCTTGATGATGCTTTGTGGTAATGATCGGTACATCCCAATTGACTCACCAAATTTTGTTCTTCTACGTTGAAGCGTTCGATTACAGTAGCAGTTTTAATTTTTAGGTTTCACTCTGTTCTCTTTTATATAGATAGATGAATTTGGAACTCTAAATCCAACATGGTTTGTAGTGGCTCTTTGAAACTTGACAAAATAAAGGAGTTCTCAGTTGTGTCTCTATGATTTGTTTCCTCTTGAAGTAGCCCTAAGCAGAGACTGTGGAAAAGCACTTTCATTGAAAGGGGTTTTCAAGCTTCCAAGAAATTACGAGTTTCCAAAATATCAGCAAATATTTTTTCACCCAATCTTGAGGATACGTGGTGGTAATTACAAGTACACAAATCCCACTTGGCTCACCAAATTTTGTTCTTCTAGGTTGAAGCGTTCGTTTACAGTAGAAGTTTATATTTTTCGGATTCACTCTGTTCTTTCCTATATAGATAGATGAATATGGAACTATAAATCCAACATGGTTTGAAGTACCCCTTTGAAACGTGACAAAATAAAGGAGTTCTCAGTTTTGTCTCTATGGTTTGTTTCCTCTTCAAGTAGCCCTAGGCACAGACTGTGGAAAAGCACTTTCTTTGAGAAGATTTGCCAAGTTTCTAAGAAATAACGAGTTTCCGAAATAGCAGCAAATATTTTTTCACCCAATCTTGAGGATACGTGGTAGCAATGACAAGTACACAATCCCACTTTGCTCACCAAATTTTGTTCTTCTACGTTGAAGTGTTCGTTTACAGTAGCAGTTTTTATTTTTAGGGTTCACTCTCTTCTCTCCTATATAGATAGATGAATTTGGAACTCTAAATCCAACATGGGTTGTAGTAGCTCTTTGAAACTTGACAAAATAAAGGAGTTCTCAGTTTTGTCTCTATGATTTGTTTTTTCTTCAAGTAGCCCTAGGCACAGACTGTGGAAAAACACTTTCATTGAAAGGGGTTGCCAAGCTTCTAAGATATAACGAGTTTCCGAAATACCAGCAAATATTTTTTCACCCAATCATGATGATACGTGGTGGTAATGACAAGTACACAAATCCCACATGGCTCACCAAATTGTGTTCTTCTAGGTTGAAGCGTTCGTCTACAGTAGCAGTATTTATATATAGGTTTCACTCTGTTCGCTCTTATATAGATAGATGAATTTGGAACTCTAAATCCAAAATTATTTGTAGTAGCTCATTGAAACTTGACAAAAAAAAAGTAGTTCTCAGTTTTGTCTCCATGGTTTGTTTCTTCTTCAACTAGCCCTAGGCACAGACTGTGGAAAAGCACTTTCATTGAAAGGGATTTCCTAGCTTCTAAGAAATAACGAGTTTCCGAAATACCAGCAAATATTTTTTCACCCAATCTTGATGATGCTTGGTGGTAATGAGAAGTATACAAATCCCACTTGGCTCACCAAATTTTGATCTTCAAGGTTGAAGCGTTCGTTCACAGTAGCAGTTTATATCTTTAAGTTTCCCTCTGTTCTCTCCTATATAGTTAGATGAACTCTAAATCCAAAATGGTTTGTAGTGGCTCTTTGAAACTTGACAAAATGAAGGAGTTCTCAGTTTTGTCTCTATGATTTGTTTCCTCTTCAAGTAGACCTAAGCAGAGACTGTGGAAAAGCACTTTC